>NC_139927.1:2923539-2926039 GCF_963514095.1 Eutrigla gurnardus
TTGTGTGTGTGTGTGTGTGTGTGTGTGTGTGTGTGTTCATGGTAATAAAGGTCAGGTTTGGACAACAATGGAGCTCTCTGGCACAGAGGCTTTGATAAACATGAAATACTTGTGTGTTTAGATAGTAGTGGTACTGGTTTGGTCTATTCATGGGATTTATTGACGATAAAAATAACAGCAACCTTTCTTAAATTGCACTGTTAATTATAAACTTGGAGGGGAGAAATTGGCATTTAAAATATGTCAGGTTGAGTTTGATATGATTAAATTCACACTATTTCAATGTCATGTGAAAACAAAAAGCCCCAAACATGAATAGTTTAATCCATTTAGACATAAACTAGATACAGTTATGTTATTTAAAAAAAAGAAATCACATAAAATGAACATCACTTGGTAAACATGAAGTAAAAGCTATTAAATGATTCATCGCAGCGAGACAGGGAGCCTCTGATAACATAAGCATACTTTGAAATGATATAAAGTCAAGTATTAACGTGTGAGGAAAGATCAAAGTACTCCGGTACCTTGATAGCTGAGAGCATCGTGGAAAAGAAGTATTTCAGGAAGATGTGATGCTACACTGGACCTCTTCACGCTTTCCACTGGAAGTGCCTGGAAGTTTTGTTTTTTTATCTGCTGAGAATGTGTAAGGAGGCGGCTGCTTCAAAGCGACGGCTCCTTATCGTCCTGCTGAGCATCTTTCCAACAGCCGCTAAGAGGATTTTCTATTTCGGTGTTTAATTGAATTTCTTAGCGGACGGAGGGATTGTAATTTGTTTTTTTTTTCTATGAAAATGTGTTTGGTTCCATAATCTAAATGTGTTTTAGTGCAGATGGGAGATTAATTAGGAGCTCAGACAGCTGCTGCTGTGTTACACAGGGCTCCTCCACCTTTTCAAAGTCACATTCAAGCACCTTTCAAGGTGTATCTCCATGCTTTTCCAGCACCTTCCAGCTGTGGTAAACTCCATATTTGTATCAATCCAATGGTCAGTATTCAGTCTACTTATTATGTGACTTGTTCATCACATTAAATGAGATGTTATTGTCCTCTTAACAACCAACATGATGTTTGGAGACAGCTTTTTACAGAAGGACCACAAATGAAAGGAAAACTAATTCCACTAACAGATCCACAGAAATATAATCACCAACTATTTTCATCATCTGTTCATCATCAAAAGTCATTTTTCATAAAGAAATGTCAGGAAATGCTGTTTTCAGTCCCTCAGATATGGAGATCTTCTTTTCTCTGTTCTATCATAGATGTCATCACATACAACACACATTTATAGACCTTTAGTCTAAATCCAAGCACTTTTCAAACCTTGGAAACACCACAAGTTTCAAGGGTTTCAAGGATTTTCAGCACCCGTACCAACCATGGTTACAGTGTGACCCTGTGTGTGTGTGTGTGTGTGTGTGTGTGTGCGTGTGTGTGTGTGTGTGTCTGTGTGTGTGTGTGTGTGTGTGTGTGTGTTTCTGACACTGTCCAGTCAAATCAATCAAACCACGTATTCCTCCAGAGGTCGGAGGAACACACACACCGCTGCCTTTCTCAGGTTTTATGGATAAAGTTCACCACATAGGAGACACGTCGTGAAACCCTGATTCAAACAAAAGCAAAGGGAGTGTGTGAGTGTGTGTGTGTGTGTGTGTGTGTGTTCATGGTAATAAAGGTCAGGTTTGGACAACAATGGAGCTCTATGGCTCTATGTGTGTGTGTACCTGTAGTGCCGTGTGTCTCTCAGGGCTCGGTTGCTGGGGATGCGTTCGCTCTCCCCTCTGGTTGAAGGCGTACAGCGTGTACGGGTCGTCGCCCGGTTTCCAGCGCCGAGCGCTCAGGTAGCCGCGCTCATCGAACCCCTCCAACATGTCCTCCCACTCCACGTCCGACATCTGGCAAAGAAAAAAATAATTAGTCTACAAATCTTTTGTTTTTATTTGCTTGTTTTATCCAACAAACTACGAGAATGTTTTAGGGTTTGTAGGGGAAAAAAAACGGAGCCGAGAGAGGGGGGGCGTATATAGCCGATATAAACAAGTTGCTTGGTTCCTCTAACACTGGATGTTTGCCGTTGCTATGACAACAAGTGAGCCGCCCAACCACAACTTTTTTCCTCGTTATATTGCCCCCCTTTCTCGGCTCCGTTGTTCTTTCCTACAGTGGCTCCGATACGCCGTCGTAGTCCAACAAACAATCCAAAATCAAAAGAAATGTCATTTTCAGATATGCAAAAACAGGGAAAAGCAGCAAATCCAAAAAATAATGAAAATACTTTGCGGTCTGTTACTTACACACCTCAGTATTATTATTATTATGACTCAAATTACCTAAACTTCTAATAGTAATAATAATAATAAACTGTATTTATCTAGCACCTTTTAAAAACAAAGTTTCATTACATGGTGAACCAGAAAGAAAAGAAGATGTCAGGACTGTAACAACAATACCACACTAAAATGCAACTAGAAAAACACCCCAATGTGATATTAA
>NC_139927.1:2931039-2933539 GCF_963514095.1 Eutrigla gurnardus
TTTCTGTTTATATAAAAGGACCTTCTAGCTAAATAATACTTCAATACAATAAAGTAAATGGAATAGAAAAGCATGAGGAAAATGCAGATGTTTTTTTCTGAGTCATGCTCAAAGAGGCAAAAACAAAATAAATCCTCTGCGGCGATGAGGCAAACGTATGAATATGCATTTTCAGTTCCAGACGAAGCATCGCGGCTCAGACTTCCTCATTCAAGAGATCAGACAGAAAAACAGAGACAAGATAGATAAGCAAAACAAAAGAACAAACAGAAGGAAAGGTGGGATTAGTTAGCAGGTCAGACGCTGCACACAAAACATCCATGTGTGGAAAAAAACAAAAAGAAAAGCTTCCTCGGAGCGAGACGGAACTGATTTACATAAACTCCTCTCTAATCCTGTTATCTACAGCGTGCCAATTAGTTTTTTGGTATCAAAAGTTTGTTATCTTCGGGTCACGACTAAACTATCTTGTTACCCTGTGAAACTGAAAAGTGTTTTTGTCAGATGAGGCTTCAGATCCGAGGATCGACATCACAGAGGCTCCGCCCCCTTTCACCGCCCGGCTCATCGGCGTGGAACTGCACCGAGCCTTTCCATCGGAGATTAGATGAAAAAGAAAGAAAAGTTCACTTGAACTGATGGCTTTTCTATTTTTTTGCCGTCGTGAGATAATGAGATCGCTAAACATTCATCTTGAGAAAGTTTGATATATCTTTGGTTAAGGATAATTAATGAGTGAAAATAGATACAAATACTAGTACAGTGAGTTCATGGGTCGACGGAGATAAAACCTGCACCTTTACACTTGGAACCCAACGTTGGGGTTTTACATGCCAGATACAACCAAAGCTGTGTAACAGGTATCATGTTTTTGTTTAATATTGCAATAATTGATACTAACGAATCGTTTCACAAATCGAACAAAAACATATGGTCCAAACCTCCTGAACAACTGATTTTTTTTTTAAAAGACGTGAGCACATCAGCAACATATCAAGTAAGAGTAAATATTCCCACCATCTTCCTTCCTCACTTTCGATTCACATCACTTGCGTTTTCCCATGCTGCCTCACTTCCTCCCTCCTTATTTTTTACTCCCTCCTCATTTATTTCTCCTCCTCATTTATTTCTCCTCCTCATTTATTTCTCCTCCTCATCTCTCCGTCCTCCCGTTGAAGCGGTCGCTGTTTGTTTGAAGCTTATTGAGCTCCGGTCTGCAGAGAGAACCGCCACGTCAATACTACACACACAGCGAGACAAACAACCTTCTCCTCTTGCTTCCACGGCGTCTCCCACACACACACACACACACCACACACACACACACACACACACACACACACACACACACACAGTCATCAATTAAGGGTGTGTATGGATTTCTCCCTGCAGCAGAGGTGCTTGTTTGGTTTCTACATTGTTTTCTGTTCCAGCTCGTACATCTCTGTCTGTGACGCACACACACAAACACACAACCACCACAACCCACAAACACACAACCACCACAACACACAACACACACTTGTACGCTGCTGCGCGGAACTTTATCTGTGTTTGGACCAAAAAGTTCCTTTTTTCTGAGCAAAAGAATGTTTAATTTCACCCAAAACTGTGTTCCTTACTACCCAATAATAATGTGTAGTGCAGCCTATAGTTCCATGTACACCAGTTCTTTGTAATGATGGATGGATACGATGCTGACACATTAAAATAAGAATTGTTAACAGATTCATAATTTATTCTCAACATAATATTAAACAAACAGGAAGATTTATATTTGTTATTATAGGTTGTATTCATGTTAAGGTGGATTTTTGTTTACATATTTACATTTTTGCAAGAAACACATTTGGGATCAAATAATTTCGGGGACCCCTGATGAAGATCTCTGGTTTAGGCAACAAAACTACTCGGTTCAGGTTAAATAAATAACAGATCTTAACTTAACAACGCAACTAGTGACATACGTACATAAGGTTATATAACAACCATCAAATCAATGTTAAACTGTAGTTAACTTAACTTAACTTTCTAAACACCCTCGACAAACGTCATGCAAAAACAAGGTTTGCAGAAACGTTCAATGCCAAAACCGTTTTCTCCGGCCAACTAGGCTGCACGGGATTCATCAGACAGGAGATCAGTTTTTGTGTTGATATCAGATCAGAGGAGGAAGTTGCTTGGCTGACTACTTCCTGGCTGGTCTGAGAACAACGAGGGGACGTTACACAGTTATTCTCTGTAGACGCTTGTACTTTCCATATCTGTGTGTCTCCAGTCCAACATCAGTTCAAACATCACACAGTCTGTGTTGGGAATCTCAAAGCAAGCGGTCGCCTTTCCCTTGGTTATTGGTCAGAGCTGTGCAAACCCAAACAAAACTCACGTCCTGCATGTTTTTCACATCATCAAAGCAGAGCTGAAACGATAAACAGAATCCTCTGCTGAACAGAAAAATCAATCTGCAACTATTTTTTGATGATTGATTTTTTTTTAAAAG
>NC_139927.1:2938539-3121039 GCF_963514095.1 Eutrigla gurnardus
GTTGATTTGTGAAAAGTCTGAAGTCGCGGTTTGTTAGGTCTGTCCACATCACGTTAGCAAATTGTTGGTTTTATGGGTGTTTATTGATCGGGGCGGTTGGGCTAAGATGCTAGTGGTAGGTTCACTTGTTGTCATAGCAACAGCAAACATCCGGTCAAGCAACTTGTTTACGTCGTCCTACAGATGAGGCTGTAATACGCCGTCGTACATTCCCATTCATGATAACCGTAGTGAATTTCTTTGTAACACACCCATTTAAGACTTACAGTTTGGCATAATTCACAGCTTCACAACAGCATCTCCAGAAACCGTCACGCAGACGATGTGAGGAACCTTCAGCAGCAAAATATAAATAAAGAAATACTTTTCCATCGCAACCCGAAAACATCCAGGTCGTCCTCTACAGCGGGCAACTGATGAAAAAACACACCAAAGAGGCTGCAGCTTAAGAGTTGTCCTCTGCTAAGTGGCTATGTGCCGAGAAGCCACCGTGCACGTGAAGCCACCGTGCATGTGAAGCCACCGTGCACGTGAAGACACCGTGCACGTGAATACACTGCCCGGTTGCAGCGTTGATAGCAGCTCGTGCTAATGGTGCCGGGAGAAGCCGGCTGTAATGACACATGCCTGGTGACGAGGAAAACAGCTTGTTCCCTTGTCTGCTTTAAAACCAGTTCATTTGCTCCCTGTCGCCTCACTGTTGTTGTTCTGGATGTGTGTGTGTGTGTGTGTGTGTGTGTGTGTGTGTGTGTGTCGGCAATTTCTCTCCCTCCCACGGTCTCTCTTTTCCTCCCTATATTTCTTTATTTTCCTCCTTTTCTGAAATTGTTCCTCTTTCTTATCACGCTCTCCGATTCTCGTCTCTTATTCACTTCTCTGTCCTCCCTTTCTGTCATTTCACTCTCCTTGTTCTGTCCTTTTTTTGCTCTCCCTCTCTCGTCTCTCAGTTTTCTGACCCCCCCCCCCCACTCCTCTGTTATCTTTCTCCCTCACTCTCTTTATCCTCACTTTACTCTCCACTCTCTATAAACTAGATTGATGGCTTAATCCTACATGCATCAAGGTGAGAATTACAATTTTCACACCGGCACACACACACACACACACACACACACACACACACACACACACACACACACACACACACACACACACACAAACACACACACACACACACACACACACACACACACACACAAATCCTACAATCTGTGTAAAAAAAAATTTTCCAAGTTCATCCCAAAATACCAAAGTTAAGATTTGAAAATGATCAGCTTCATGGTTTAAAAAAATCCTAATCCAGGTGATAGAGCTAACAGCTAATGGTAATATGGTAAAGGTTGGTATAAAGGTAAGAGCTGATGCTAACAGAGGTAACAGCTAACAGGGCTAATACAGCTGACATTAGCTAATGGGGCTAATAAAGGTAACAGCTGATGCTAACAGAGGTAACAGCTAACAGGGCTAATACAGCTGACAGAGCTAATACAGCTAACAGAGCTAACAGCTAATGTGGCTAATAAAGGTAACAGCTAACAGGGCTAAGACAGCTGACAGAGCTAATACAGCTAATGTGGCTAATAAAGGTAACAGCTAACAGGGCTAATACAGCTGACAGAGCTAATACAGCTAACAGAGCTAACAGCTAATGTGGCTAATAAAGGTAACAGCTAACAGGGCTAATACAGCTGACAGAGCTAACAGCTAATGTGGCTAATAAAGGTAACAGCTAACAGGGCTAATACAGCTGACAGCAATGAATACTAACAGTTAACGGGGCTAATAACATTTCTATGTGACCTGGTGGAGATCTGCAGTCTACTATGTGCACTTTTCTAGCTTGACTGGTAATGGTTATCATGCACGTGCACTTTTAAAGCCCCGTTAGACCAAATGAACATCTTCTTCACCCAGAAATCAGGTTTCAGGGTGAAGAAGTTAATTAAGGAAACCTGGTTTCTGAAAGGAATCTGGCTACTGTGCAAAGCTGACAGTGAACGGGTTACTTAAACTCACGGGATAATGGCCTCTCACTCTCAGACACACACACACACACACACACACACACACACACACACACACACACACACTGTGCGAAGGCCTGTGCTGTGTAGCGTAACGGAGCAGTGTATGTCCCGTCACCGATGGTTCATTTCCAGCAAACGCTTGTAAGCTACATGAACACAATGTACAGTATGTACCTGTGTGTGTGTGTGTGTGTGTGTGTGTGTGTGACACACAAAAGCACACACAATGATCCTAATATGAACGAATGAAACGCATACGAATGTGAGTTCAACACATCTGCAGGTGATTTATTGACACCGTTTGTTTGTTACTGCTTTCAGTCTTTCCATGCGTTTATGTAGGTACCTGTGTGTGTGTGTCTCCTACACACACACACACACACACACACACACACACACACACACACACACACACACACACACACACACACACACACACACACA
Source organism: Eutrigla gurnardus (assembly GCF_963514095.1). Classification (NCBI taxonomy): domain Eukaryota; kingdom Metazoa; phylum Chordata; class Actinopteri; order Perciformes; family Triglidae; genus Eutrigla; species Eutrigla gurnardus. Next base: position 2,941,011 of record NC_139927.1, read on the forward strand.
CACACACACACACGTACGGATAATTTTTGCAGTCAAAAGATGCTTGATTATGCCGCATCCTCAAAAAAAAATGATGCTGATTCTCACTGTGTTTTTTCCTTCTGAATCATCTGAATCATTTATAAAGGAGGGAGAGATGAGGAGGGGTAAAAATGCAAAAAAAAAAAACCACGTTCTTATGCTTTTGTGAGGAACATGCTTCTAAATGCTGGAACGGCACTGTGATTGCAGATTGCCTGTCTGTGTACGAGATCAGCACGATCATTTAGCTGGAAAAAAAACATGAAATCACTGGAGTCTGTTGTGGAAAGCTCTTCACCCGTCTTCTCCTCAATGAACACTTTCTCTGCAGTACAATATCACAACATTCAACTCTACCTGCCGGCTCGTAACCATAGACCTGAAGGGGCAAGAGCTGCTCCAAACAATTCAACAATTTCAAATATTTTACAAGGTAAAGATAATCAGGGTTCCTCCACCTTCTTCAAAGTCAAATTCAAGCACTTTACAAGCATTTCAGGTGCATTTCAATGCGTTTCCAGCACCTTCCAGCTGTGGTAAACTCCATCTTTGTATCAATCCAATGGTCAGTATTCAGTCTACTTATTATGTCACTTGTTCATCACATTAAATGAGATGTTATTGTCCTCTAAACAACCAACATGATGTTTGGAGACAGCTTTTTACAGAAGGACCACAAATGAAAGGAAAACTAATTCCACTAACAGATCCACAGAAATATAACCACCAACTATTTTCATCATCTGTTCATCATCAAAAGTCCTTTTTCATAAAGAAATGTCAGGAAATGCTGTTTTCAGTCCCTCAGATATGGAGATCTTCTTTCCTCTGTTCTATCATAGATGTCATCACATACAACACACATTTATACAAGACCTTTATTCTACATCCAAGACCTTTCAAGCACTTTTCTGTGGTCCAAACAAGGTCGCTGTCATATTTCAGTGTTTATGGAGCATCTACGGTATTAGCGTAGCGTAGCTCTGAGTCAGCAGAACTCCATTCAGAAAACAAGCATTTTTAAAGTTATTTGCGTATCGTCTTGCAGACTGACTGAACAAACCATGACTTCGGACTTTTTACCAATTATCTTCATTATGTTGTTACTTCGGCATATATTTTATTCATTTATTGCAGTTAAATCACAACAAAGTTGTTTGATTTCAGCGCATACCGCTGTAGTAAACCAGGCGATGTATTATTCACAGTGAATAAAGCGCTTTAAAAGGGAAAAAATGTTCTCTATGTCCACGAATCAATATATTAAAATTATGACTATTTCACATGAAAGTGGGTTGACAGCTGATATAATCAATATCAGGACTGAAAAAAATGGTAATAGGGACAGAGAAATAACTTATTGTGTTCAGTTTGATCAGAGGTTATTGATCAGATCACCTCTTATGTGACATTTATCATCTCTGTATCTAAATTGAAGTTAATCTGTCCTTTGATATTGTTCATGCAAAATTCAACTGTTTAATTATTGAATCTGGCAGATTTTCTTCCCTCCCAAGCGACGAACCCCGGCTGCCAAAAGAGCAGGAAACTGGCAGGTGGCTTTTGTGATTTATCAGCGACTGTAACGGTTGAAACAGAGACGGGTTCGTTTCCCCGGCGTTGTTTCATAAACGAGGTCCTCGGTTGGGACCTGACTGTAAAGAGAGCCCCGTATAAAACAGTATTATTATTATTATTATTATTATTCCCTCCCTGGGAGCTGGTTATAGCTGCTCTAAAAACTAATTTCCCTCTCCTCTTGTCCATGTGAATACCTCCTGATAGGCAGAGGGAAGGAGAAAGGAACAATAACTGCATTTCACATGACGGGGAAATGAATAATTTCAACGGCGTGTGTGCATGCAGTGTGTGTTAAAGCGTGTGTGCAAGTGTGTAGTGTAGTGTAGGTTTTGTGTGTGCGATTGGGCGTCGTGATACACAAGGCGAGCACACAGATTGGAGCATCGATCTTGTTTCCTCGAGAAACGAATGAGAGAGAGAGGGAGGGAGAGAGAGGGAGGGAGGGAGAGAGAGGGAGGGAGGGAGGGAGGGAGAGAGGGAGAGAGAGGGAGGGAGGCAGAGGGAGGGAGGGAGAGAGGGAGAGAGAGGGAGAGGGAGGGAGGGAGGGAGAGAGAGGGAGAGGGAGGGAGGGAGGGAGAGAGAGAAATGGAAAGAATAAAGACGTTGTTTCGTAAAGTAGAATAGAGCAGAAAAGTAGATTTTAGTCATTCACACAGGCACAAGCTGGAAATCATACTGGGGAGGAAATATGGAAAAGAGGGAATCTGATTGGTCAAGTCTTGCCTCTAGTCGCTGATCGTCGAATAATTTTTTTCTTTTTGTGTTGCAGCGGAGGGCAAATATGGCCGCCGGCTGGTTCGGCCCGGGATGGAGCGGCCCCAAAATCTCCCAACGTCCCGATGGCCAGGCCGCCCCTGATCCTGTGTTTTACCCACAATGAGATGAATCTGGAGATCGACGAGGCGACTATTCGGGATCACCACCATTATTATATATCATGACACATAAAGAAAGGCTTAGAAGTGTGTGAGGATTGAATATGTATGAGTGGTTTGATTACACAGTGCTGTAATCAGATTTATAAGTTTATTTCTAATGCTTTATATAGACGTGGGCGTCATAGAAAGTGCTACTCAAACAAGGAAACACGACAACGAGCCCCCCAGTCTGTCCGGGTGCGACTGCAGTCTGCCATGGTGTCAAGTGTTAACGAAGCACCAGCTAACAATCTGCTGAGACACATGGCTGCTTTCTGATGACAATGCTCTTATCTCTGGAGGCAGACTCTTCCATAAAAGAGCTCGTTTTTAGAATTTCATGATATCTGATCGTTTCTCTGGTCCATCACACAACACACGACAACAACACCTGCCCGTCTGGCCTGGGACGGTTCACACTCGGCCGTTACACGGGGGAGGGGGGGTGTCCTTCAGTAGCCAACCAACCAACAGATTGTTTCCTCTCATGTTTGGACTTCTGAGGACAGAAACTCCACAAAAGATCCCCTGCCAACCTGCCTGAGGACACGGGCACACTCCAGCAACACTGCTTCAAAGGCCCTGTGTGTGTGTGTGTGTGTGTGTGTGTGTGTGTGTGTGTGTGTGTGTGTGTGTGTGTGTGTCAATGTGAGTGTTTTCACCTCTGTGCAAGAAATACCAATTTTCTTGTGTGCAAATGCAGATGAGGGTGTGATCCTGCATAGAAGCGCTTCTCTCTCAGTGTGTGTGTGTGTGTGTGTGTGTGTGTAGGTGTGTGTGTGTGCAAACAGGAGCACCGTTCCGTGTACAGGAAGTAGTCGTGCTAGTAGGTAAACAGGAGTGCAGGCTAATCCTGTGAGAAATGGGAACTCGGCATTAGCATTTGAATAGTGCACAGCGCCCCAAGTACTGCTGGTTAAAGTAACACACACAAACACACTGCATATATTCAGAGTTGAAAGGGAAGATTTTTTTTCCACCAACCTGTAGTTTATATGTACACAGAGAAAAATAAATCACTGCCTGCTGTATGTTTCTGACATACATCCATTCACATTTACAAACAGTGCATATCCTCACCTGCAACCAGGCTACACTGACATGCACATGAATAAGGTCATTATACTGTCATTAGGACAATAATGAGGATAAGAGTGCATGCAAACATCTGATTACATGCATAATTGCAGGAACATATGCTCGTGACTGGATGATAACTTTGCTTTTTCCCCAAATTGTATGATGGGAAGTGTTTTTTTTCCAAAAACCTAAAACGATGAAGGTTCATAAAGTGACAAGTTTTCCAGGAGCCTTGAAAGCAACTTTGGACTTTTACATACATTTTGGTTTCATAGATCCTAACCCTATCTTGGCACTTTGGAATGATGCATGTATACGATGCTAAGCCATCCATCCATCCATCGTCTACCGCTTATCCTGTATTTAGGGTCACGGGGGGCTGGAGCCGATCCCAGCTATCATTGGGCGAAGGCAGGGTTCACCCTGGACAGGACGCCAGTCTATCACAGGGCGATGCTAAGCAGGGCGATGCTAAGCAGGGCGATGCTAAGCAGGGCGATGCTAAGCCATGAAAACAATAATTGTTGATCACAATTTCTCAACTTAATATTAAACAAACAGGAAGATTTATATTTGCTTAATATAGGTTGTATTCATGTCAAATAATTTTGGGGACCCTCTGCAGTTACTCTGCGGAGCCCCTTGGGGTCCCGGACCCCAGGTTTAAAGGTTTGAGGGTTGGTAGGCGCCCCAGATACCATAATGCATGAGCACAAGCACTGAATAAGTGTGTTTTTTTTCTTCCAAACACACACTGGAAACAGAAACAGAAATGCAGTTCCTACTAGTTCCTCATTAGTTCTATTATTTTGTCAATAAACAGACACATGAGCCGGGACCTCAACAACTATAGGTCAAACTCCGGAGGCTGCTCACACTCAGCACTCCCAGACAGCAGCGCTGCTGCTAATGTTAGATGCTGCAGCGGATTACATCAGCTTTATTGCTTTGTTAAAAAAGGAGGAAAACAGGTTGACGAGCAGGAAAGAAACACACACACAGACACACACAGACACACACACACACACACACACACACACACACAGACAGACACACAGACACACACACAGCATGTGGACACAGAAAGTGTATTGTACTCGTTGAGGAAGTACCATCACATTTTGAAGAAGAACACCAGTTTGTCACAATGAGAGCGTTAATGTAATTTACATCCCCGTTAATTACAAAAAGGTACACACACACACACACACACACACACACACACACACACTTCATGTTTTCTAGAGAAACTTTCTGTTCTCTTCATTTCCTCTTTTAGAGCAGGCCTGAAAACATTTTTAAACATAAACATTTTTAAATAAATTGTGCCCCCCTGTGATATGATTCAATGTTTTTATGACTATGCTTTTATGCTTATTTTTTTATTTTTAATGTAAGCCCTCTGAGATTCACTGAATGACAAGTGCACTACAAACTACATTGTATTTTTATTAATATTATTATTATGAATTAGATCTGTAGGGTTTCCCTGATCTAATGCATGTATGAGGAATATACCATTGCACCTAGAAGGTTGTTTTCTGGGTTTTAATGATAGGAACAGAGCGTGTGCATGGTGATGATGATACGGTCTGTGCCTGCTGACAGATCAGACCTTATTACAGGGTGTGATATACTGGAGAATCACGTTGGCACGTCTGTATTTGGAGAGTGTACAGGCAGAGGTGTGTTACAGCATGTGTGCTGAAAATGATACTTGCTTAATCACAGAACAAGTCCACACAAGACAGTGTTTTCCTCCTCCTCCTCCTTCTTTCTGTCCTGATAAGTGGTTGCAGCTGTTTCCGACTCCTTCAACGTACTTTAATTACATTTTAAATTTTAGGCATTTATCGGGTCAACTTGCAACGAGAGCAACAGCAGATTAAGCTTCAGTGTTGGAATTATCCTCCACTTGAAAAGCATCTCCTACTCACACACAATGAAGGCGAAAACGAAAACAAACGGCGCTTCTTTTTGTTCACCAATAATTGTGCTTTTACCGATTTTTAACAAAAGATTACAATACTTTTGTTTTTGTATATTTTAGGGGGTTTGTCTTTTTTGATCATCATTTTAAACCAACCTACTATTTTAGTTTCACTTTCATTCCAAGCCATACCACGATGTCTTTACTCAACCTAACCTCATCGTCGTCGAGACATTTCACTCAAAACAAATTCATACTGAACCAATTACTAGAAGACTTACTTTATAGGATGAGTGAAAAATTAGACCTGCTGGCTGCTGGAGATGAAAAGTCAGGTGCACATTTCATCATGTAGGGCAGAGGTTCTCTTCATGTGTCTTCAGGTAGTGAACGAAGCCATGAAGCCAAGCTAAATCCACATCTGAATACTGGAATTTAAGGGTAAAACAAATCATTTTTCAGTGGAAAGAGCGAGGAACGACCTGCCAGAAACCACGGCTGGTGAACCTGGACACAACTTCAGAGAAAGCCCAGGAGACTATTGGGTTGCTCAATGGATTGCCAAAAGTGGGAAGCCACACACAATTGCACAAGAATGAGTGGTTGGAATCTGTGTTAGGATTATGACGGGATCCCTGGCCCCAAAAAGTTTGAGAAGCCCTGATCTAGGGACAATGAAAATCTGCAGCACGTTCCTTGTGAAGCCAGCAAATAGTTGTTGAGATGTTTCACTCAAAACAACAAATGTCAACCCTCATAGGGGCACTAGAGGAAAAGTCAAGTGGTTCATCCTCTGGGTAACATGAATATCTGCACACAAAACACCTAAATATAACAGATCACAATCTAAATGATAAGAGAAATGCACACATGTGATCTCTCAGTTATATGCATTCATGTGTTTTACCCTCTGAAAGCCTTCAGCCTGCATTTGCATTTTACATTTCAGCCATTTATCCGACGCTCACGTCCAAACGTGACACCGGAGTACGCCTCGCCACGTCACGAATCACCACGGAGCTCAGAGGTCACATCCCGCCGCCGCTCGGTCCGACAAACAACCCGATACGTAACGCGTATATTAGGAAACAAGAGGGAGAACACAGCCAGCGGAGAGAGCAGCTCTCAGATTCTACATGCAGATATATTTCTTCTGTCTCTGCATAAACACCTTTCATTGCTACCTGTCTCACACACACACACACACACACACACACACACCAAGTACACTAAATCGGTTGCCTTCACTGTGTATTCACAAATAAGGCCATAAATTATTATCCATAATTCTGGTGTTCAAATACGTTTTATAAGTCTAATAAGTGGAGGCAGAACATGTCAACGTAATACACCTTTTATAAAAACTCACCTACAATAATATCCTTAGATGGAATAATAAAGACGGACTGACAAACAGTCTCTATGTGTGTGTGTGTGTGCGTGTGTGTGTGTGTGTGTGTGTGTGTGTGTGTGTGTGTGTGTGCGTGTGTGTGTGTGTGTGTGCGTGTGTGTGTGTGTGTGTGTGTGTGTGTGTGTGTGTGTGTGTGCGTGTGTGTGTGTGTGTGTGTGCGCGCGCTTAGCTCAATAAAACAAGGTAAGAAAGGCGTGATCAATACAATTTATCCCACCAGCCACAGTTAACATGCTGCAGGTCTTTTGCATAACAGACATCCTGCAGCAGTGCACTCTGGGAGCAGACACCAAGCCGGGTCGAAAATGAACCCAATTATCTTAAAAAAAAAAAGAGTCACAGCGAGCTGGTGGTGATTTTATGCAATGATAGGAGCCGCCTATAGTGGATGTATACATAGGAACCGCACTTAACTTAATTCCTGTGATAACACCATCTATAGGGGCTGCAGCAACACACGGATATCCTGTGATGCACGTAAGGAAATATTTAAACCAACTTGTTTCAGAAGGAAGTGCAGTACTTTTTATGTCTTCCAGATTTAAGAATTCATCTTCAAAACACTTAAAAAAGGCTCATAAAATAAGAAATCCATGCAATTTTACTTTATAGTGCCAATTAGTTGATCCCGGGGGCAACTAAGTTGTCCATCATTTCATTTAATTAAGCACATTTTACTGCCGACATGTTTGACTATGACTTTCTTCTTTGTGTCATTGATATATTTAGTCGACACTTTGTGAAAAGTGTCCAAACTATCCTCAGATATTTTTTACACAAGTCTTCATGTGGACGTAAAAGCCATCAAACATCCACTTATGTCACTATAAACTCATTATTGGTGCACTTCAGCACGTGATGGGTTTACTGCCCGAGATAAAAGCCTGCAGTGGACTCCCCACAGAGATATCACACACACACACACACACACACACACACACACACACACACACAGTAGAGAGAGGTGTTGTATCTACTTCACCTGGTTGTACCCCGTCTCTCCTCCTCCTGCTCCTCCTCCCCCTGCTCCGGTACCGAGCTCCGGCAGCCTCCTCCGGCTCAGCACCAGCAGGTAAACCAGCGCCCCCAGCCACACCAGCACCGCCACGGCCACCGCCAGCCTCCGACAGAGACGCTTCATTTTCCGGTCAGGAGGAGCCGGCGGCGCCCGCTGGCCCGGCTGCTGTCAGAATCCCATTTTTTTTAAACCAGAAGCAGAGGAACAACAAAAAACGGAGAAACTGCCCGAGCGAAGCGACCCCAAAAAAAAAACCTTCCGCGAACTAAAACACGCGCACAAGTCCGTCCGGTCCCGCTGACGGCAACACACTGGCTGCGGAGCGCGCGCTCTCCCCCTCTCTCAACTCACAGAGGCGCGAGCGCTTCTCTGACACGCCTGACAGCCGTGTGCGCGTGTGTGTATGCGCGTGTTGCCCAGCGTGTTCCGCTGAGGGGCTCGCGGACCTCGCTGAAGGTTTGAATGGGAGAGCATGGAGCTCCACCTGCCGACACCCACAACTACTCCACTAAAGTACAATAGAATAGAATAGAACAGAATAGAACAGAATAGAATAGAATAGAACAGAACAGAATAGAATAGAACAGAATAGAACAAAATAGAATAGAATAGAACAGAATAGAATAGAACAGAATAGAATAGAATAGAACAGAATAGAATAGAACAGAACAGAATAGAACAGAATAGAATAGAATAGAATAGAACAGAATAGAATAGAATAGAATAGAATAGAACAGAACAGAACAGAACAGAATAGAACAGAATAGAACAGAATAGAATAGAATAGAATAGAACAGAATAGAATAGAATAGAACAGAATAGAATAGAACAGAACAGAATAGAACAGAATAGAACAGAATAGAATAGAATAGAACAGAATAGAATAGAACAGAATAGAATAGAATAGAATAGAATAGAACAGAATAGAACAGAATAGAACAGAACAGAACAGAATAGAATAGAACAGAACAGAATAGAACAGAATAGAACAGAATAGAATAGAACAGAACAGAATAGAATAGAATAGAATAGAATAGAGAAAGAAAAATATCATGCAAGGAATCTGCATTAATAATTTGTCATTTTTATTAGCAAATATGCCAATAAGTTTTCCAATCATAAGGCCACAAGCAAAGCATCTTAACATAAACAACAACAAGGGGCTCGTTTTGGCTTTTGGATCAAGTTATGTTACCTATAAATACAGAGGGATGAAACACATTAAAAGTCATGGCAGTGTGGATCTATTCTACGTTAACCTCGATCCAGTGTTTTTATTTTTGTGTTGTTTTCATTGTTTTGTTATTTTTGTTATTAGGTGACTGGCTTTCCAACCCACTGTTGACCAGTCTGTGTATTTGAGTTTATTTTCACTGTTCTCTTTGCTGCTGTAACCCTGTAAACGTCTCCACTGTGGGACTAATGAAGGCTTCTCTCATCTGAAACAACCTCTTGCCTTGGCGTGTTAGAATAGGGACAATCATTGCCAGACATACATAGAGTGATGGAGTAGGCGATGAAGAGAGGATGAGGAGGAGAGGAACTGAGGGTGTGGGGGAAAGTGAAAAAAGAGGAGAGATTCTGTTGCAGTGACATGAACGGGCGAGTTGACAAGAAGGGAAACTGACAGTTATCACACATTTTATCTCAATAAATTATCAGAAACACCACTGGTTCCATCTGAGCATTATTAATTCAACACTGGAAGGAAAAATAAAAAAATGATCCCTCTAACGTGAGCCTGAGGAGAAACTTTACTGTCTTACTGCGCCATCTAGTGTTCAAGCAGAGTAACTGCCCTTTGTCTCAAGTCAACAGCAAGACAATTTTAAAAAGTCACATTCCCCTCCATGTAGAGAGACTATATTGATATTAAAAAATTAAAAAATAAAGAGGTCTGAATACTAGATGAATGTAGTTTCCTGTACCTTTTCAGCAGCTGCCTCTTTCAGTCTGCATCTTCATTCTTTCTGTTTTAAGTTCATCAGCACTGAAGATACCGAGGAGGATCCCTGCAGCAATACACATTACAATTAAATTAAAGCAAACTCAGGGTTCCTACACCTTTTCCAAAGTCACATTCAAGCACTATTCAAGCATTTCAAGGTGCATTTCCATGCTTTTCCAGCCCCTTCCAGCTGTGGTAAACTCCATATGTGTATCAATCCAATGGTCAGTATTCAGTCTACTTATTATGTCACTTGTTCATCACATTAAATGAGATGTTATTGTCCTCTAAACAACCAACATGATGTTTGGAGACAGCTTTTTACAGAAGGACCACAAATGAAAGGAAAACTAATTCCACTAACAGATCCACAGAAATATAATCACCAACTATTTTCATCATCTGTTCATCATCAAAAGTCATTTTTCATAAAGAAATGTCAGAAAATGCTGTTTTCAGTCCCTCAGATATGGAGATCTTCTTTTCTCTGTTCTATCATAGATGTCATCACATACAACACACATTTCAAGACCTTTATTCTAAATCCAAGCACTTTTCAATCCTTGAAAACACCACACTAACATTCAAGTGTTTTCAAGGATTTCCAGCACCCGTACCAACCCTGAAAATAAAAGGTGGGAAAAACATTTCCTACTGTAAAACTAAAACATAAAAATATACAAGACCGAGTAAAAACCTCTTTGGTGACTCTTTAGCACCGGAACTAGAAAAGCACTGAGATCTTCAACTCCAGTAAAACCACTACAAAATAAAAGTCCTGCATTCAAAAACTTTAAAAAACAAATAAAACATTCATGGGTTTATAACTGTCGTTTGGCTTATTTTCATGATTACTCAACATTTAAAAAATACATATTGCCATGTGTTACCTTTATATTTAGTCTTAAAATCTTTATAAACCGCTATAAATTGTCTTGAAAGGTGTAATGTAAATAAACGTACCTTCCCTTATATGGTAGCCTCGGATGAACTACGCTAGCTAGCTGGCTAGCCTACTAGCTGCATTTAGCTACAGCTAGCTAAATGTTTCGCATTGAACACCGAGCTGCTCCGGTGTTAAATAAAGTTTCACATTCCCGTTACGACGTTTAAGGACTCGTTGACATTCCGCCCGCGTCACTGAAGTTAGTTAACTTACAAGTATGACGTTTTAAAATCGAATAAAAAGCGTTAGCTGAATTAGCTTAGCCTGACTAATTGAGCTCAATAAGATGCAGGTGCGTGACGCCCCGCCCCCTTTCCTTCAGCTCCACCGATGAGATTCTGCAGCTGACGTCACAATCACATCTCAGCGTATATATTTTTTTCTAAATGTATTGTCAAAAGTCAGTTTTATGTGGAGTACATGTCTGATCTGCTGTTTATGTGGAATTATTAAATACATGTTTTTTTAAATAAATACTATAGCTAAGTAGTAACTAAGTACATTCATGCAAAGTACTGTATTTAAGTACAATTACTCTATTTTTTTACTCGATAAGTGATCATGTTACTAAAGTTTCATGTTACTGCAACTCGTAACTTTAGTTACGAGTTACTTTGCAGATTCAGATCACTAATACAGTCAGAACTTCATAGGTAACAATAAACTAATAATACATGATTAACACGGATATGGGCAGATTATGAGACAACAGGCCCAGAATACAGACTCTATGATGCTTTTCCCCCTTTTTTGTTGTTGTTGATTTGTCTCTTTGTGGTGACTTTATGGTCTATTTATGTCTTTTTGGTCATTTGTAAGTGTCTCTCTGTATTCGTTTGGTCTCCTTGTGGTCATATAATGTCTCTTTGTGGTCATGTAATGTCTCTTTGTGGTCATATAATGTCTCTTTGTGGTCATATAATGTCTCTTTGTGGTTGTTATGCCCATTTAAAACATGTTGGTCTCACTCAACAAGGTCCACTTGTTCGCTCCTGAGATTTTGACCTTATTACTGTCCACATCAGCAGAGCTGTTTCTAAAAACGACAGACATATTTTATTATTACTATTATTATAATATTTCCATGGGTAACCTCAAGTAACATGATATTCGTAATAACGTAATAATTTGTATCAGGGTAAAGCTAACGGTCATGGCTCTGCTAAATAAACATGTTTTTTTTGGGCGATGCTGCAAATTTCATGGTGGAAACCAAATTAACATAGGTTAATAAAGGTTAATAAAAGGTAAATCCTGCCCCCTTCTCAGGACAGTAATATGATACTGAACCAGACAGATACATTACCTATTACACCACATATCATACAATAACAAATATTACATTTTAATATCAAAATACTGTCAACTCGGGAAAAGAAGTTTAACATCATGACCGACATGCATTTCAACTGAAATCTCAACTATTAATAATAATGAACTCTGATGGATTCTTTATATTATTTATTTTCAGAGAGAAAACCTTGTTTCAAACAAATGTTAATATGGAGGGAAGGGGAGGGGGGGGGGGGGGAGAGAAAAAAACACAGATCAACACACACACACATCCTCTAATCCAGTTTATTTTCCTCAGCAGAAAATGGAACACGATAAAATTAAAAAGGAGAAAATAGGACAGAATTATGTTCTTGCTTTTTTAATACATTTAACTAAATATGCCACTCTATGCTAGGGTGTAAGTAACTCAAACTGATATAAGGTTAAATAATTTTTTTCTCTAAAAAGGTACAGAAAGATATTCCATTTCTTCCATTTCTCATTAGCACTCAAAACAAAGGAACAAGTTTTTCAAAATAAGAACCAGCCATGACGTTCCTCCGAGCTCCCCTTCATCCCTCGCTGTGTTCTCGTTGGAAAAAAGACGAGGGTGAGGGGAGGTGAGGGGGAGAAGAAACAATAACTCGTGCATGAGGATTAGCATAGTTAAGTGGTCTCTGGTTATAAGGGCTCTCCACCTGAATCAACCCCCACCCCCAAAGTTATTTTGTTAAAAAAAAGAAAAGAAAAAAAGACTTTCTGATTTTCCTGCAATTCCAAGAAAATCCAAGACTTTCTGTTTCTCAAACTATACAATTCAACATCATCATTGCATTTCCTGTGATGCTGCAGAGTACATTTTTATGGAGATTCCGTACCTGTAATGAACAAATCACAACTTGTACTTTTAATGCACCTACAACGTGTGCTAAATGCCAAACGAACAACAACAAAAAAAATATATAGTTTGAAGAAGAAGAAAAAAAAAATAGAAAAATCAGCTTCTGCAACTTCATAAACTCAAAAAGTTGATTTTGGTAGAATACACCTTTAGGAGAGGAAGGAAGAGGTGTGTAACTGAACAATATGCACAGCACAAAGTCCAAGCATTCAGACTGTGGAGGCTGATTAAGAGCGGAGTCAGAAACAATGAAAGAAAAACACAAGGAAAAACCACTCAATTTAAGAATCCACGTTATTTCTGCAGCCGAGCATCATCCCTGGAGAGCAGTTTGAATCTGTGATGTCAGGAGAGGAACAACCTCCACGGGGTTCGACAGAAAGAAAAAGAAAACTAAACATGATGGAGCCCTGGGGGTCTGAAGCTCACGTCTGATTTTACACCGGAAGAAGTTTCATGAACACAACAAACCTGAATCACGGTTGATTCTGCTGTCGGAGAGTTAACAGTCTAACTGACCAGATTTTTATATTTTTACTTCAGGTGTTCAACATCTCCCAAGTTGACCAGCTTTTTGGTTAATTTCTCAACTTTTCTCATGTTATGCATCAATATGACATCACCGATTTAAACTGTGGGACCAAACATCATCTGTTCCATTTAGTGAACGCTCACTAGCAGAAATTACGCCGCTGGGCAGAAAGCAATGGTAAAAAAAAAAAAGGAAAATACTACATTTCAAGAATTATTTTCCCCTGATGTGAAATTAAATGACACCCAATCCTACCCACGAAATAGAAAATAAGAAATAAATTAAAGAACAATTTAAAGGGTAGTACGTAATTTATCATTTCAATTTAGCACTCTTGCCTGATCGTCTACAGCCACAGAGACACTCCACCTTTTTCTAAATGAATACATGGCGTTTTGGCGAACGACTCTTCATTTGAATACAAACATTTTGTTGCATTCCCCCTTTTATGTAAAACAACAGTACTACTCAGTAAATTGGAAAGGGGGGGGGGGGGGGGATCTGCTACACAGAGGATTATCCGAGGGGGTTCTTGTCCATTAGTGTGGTTTTTCTTATATTATTTGTATTTTTCCTTTTTTGTCAACAGTCCATGTGAGCAGAGGCAGGGATTGGCTGTATTGTCCTCCACCGTGACACCGTGGTTACGCAGTAAAAACAGAGCTGGTCACCATGACGGCACCACGGGGGAAAAAAAAAATCAAACCATGACAGCAGCATCCTTGGACTGCTTCACATTACCACACTCAAACCTGCACAAATACTCTGTCACTGGTACCATGCACGAGCAAAACACGGCGAGTGATGCTGCATGTGGACCGTAATCCTGGTGGGAAGAAGAAGAGGAGGAGGAGGAGGAGGAGGAAGGCGGGGTTACAGCTTTGATACTCCAACCCCCTTCATGACGACCTGAGGAGTGGTCGTGGGATACAGCTGGACCCCTCACCCGCGACCAAGAAATGAAAAAGAACACCAAACGATAAACTTTGTCGAATGAGAATCCAAACGTTTAAAAAGTTCACTTCCGTAACTTCCTGTGCTGGAAAAAAAAAGTGGAGCGTGAGCAAAGAGGAGGAAACTGCAGGCGAGAAAGATGTGCATAATGTAACGACTGACTAGATCCGTCTCCGTGGCGTCCTCCTCTGAAGACCGGGGGGGGGAGGGGATTAAGGCTGTGTGTGTGTGAACATGCGATACTGAACAGGGCCACGGTGGCGTTCCACAGGGTACCCCATTTGGTCCCCCCAAGATGCTCCTCGCGGCGTCAAGCTCAGATCCACAATTGTCGGGTCAGATGCAGGATGTTACCACCGTGCTCCATCCTTCTCCTCCTCCTCCTCTTCTTCTTCTTCTTCTTCTTCATACCCCCCCCCCCCCTCTCCCATCACCCCATTTGTCAGTCCTCCTAGCTCCCCTCCTCCTCCTCCTCTTTGTAAGCGCCTCATCTCTAACTGGATGGCTGGTCGCGGCGTGGCCAATCAGGAGCACTCCTCCCCGATGCGTTGGCACGAGCGGCCCACCTTGCGGTCCAGCTTCACCATCTTGAGGACGGCCTCCTCGCGGCCGCGGCCCAGATGGTCGAACAGACAGTCGTGCTGCTCAGGTAGACGGTGGAGCATGCAGAATACGTAGCCTGGAGGGGGGAGGGGCGGAAAACACAGAGGTGAGGGCGGAAGTGACCCCAATAAACACATCAGACGTTTTTCCTCATCAAGCAAGAACACACAACCTTGCATCGTTCCAGTCACATGATCTAAAGGGGTCACGACATCCTTTAAGTACAGCTGTTTCACCAGGAAAGGTTTGGCAGCGCACCAGTGGTTGTTAGCTGTAGCATGCTAGTTCCTTTAGCCCAGTTAGCTGGGTCAAAGGCCCGAGTTAAAAGCTCAATGGAGCATTATTAAAACACTATTAAAGCATTCAGGCTCCTCCCAGATCCACACCGAGCCAAAGTCCCTAATGTCGTACTGTATTAATGCCTATATGTGACCAATGAGCAGTAGTTGAATCTTAATCATCATTAGAGAAGGGGGAGCTAAGTGATGTCACCAGGCCGAGGCGTTGGTACTGACCGCAGCGACAGGAGCCCAGTTCCTGCTGCACCAGCTCTAGTTTGGTTTGGCAGCGGTAGCAGCGCCGGCGGTTCTTCTGCTTGGGCGTCCCGCGGGCCTCCTCGCCGCCCTCCTCCTTCTCGTCTGTCCGTGGCCGTTTTTCTGGCGTCGCCTCGCTCTCCGAGCCCGACGCTGAAAACAAGGATAAAAACGGCGGGGGGGTTAAGGAGTTTAAAGCAGCGCAGAGCCGGCAGCGGGGAAGAAGAGGCCGACTGTACCTGACTCCCGTGGACGTTTTGTGGGGGTGCAGAGTGTGCCTTGGGCTGTTTCTGTGGACGACATGCCTGCAGACGGAAGAGACGGGTTGTTACATGAAATACTCCCCGGTACTGATGATCCATCATTAAGGTCTAGTTGTGTGCTATTAAAGAGCAGAACATGAGCCTTCTATATACGTCTAAGTCAAGTCTCCTTCACATTTAGGAATATTAGATTTTTGATGTTACTGAGTAATATTTGAGGGTTGACTTGCAAAAGAAGCAAAAAGTAAGTTCTACTTTTTCCACAACACCAGAGGTCAATCAATACTGAATACTTACCAAACAGTAAATAAATAAATCATTCTATAATAAAAAGGCTTCGACAGTAAGCCATTGGTAACCATTTTGAGAAATTGGTAACCGATTAAATTTCCTGTGGATGTCATCAGAGGAATCCACTTCTTGACATATAAACTAGATTCACAGCTTTGCTTGATCGTACTCAAAATATAAGGTCACTAAAAACAGCAACTATATTCTCAGGAGCTGATGCATGAGCCCGTATCTCTCTCTGTGCTTTCGAACCAGATTTAAAGACATTCAAAACAACAGACGCTGTGTTCTGGGGCTCGCTCTGGGCAACAACGTCGATTCTGCCATAAATACATTAAAGCAGAATGGATTTGTCCACGTTTTATGACTCTTTTCTTCCGTCATGAGTGCTTTTGTTTTCTTTCATGTGGACATCGGGGGACACAATAAAATAAGGAAGGAGCATCCCGTCTTACCTTCCCTCGTGCTGGGAAACGTGGGCGAGGGCTCTTCGGTTGGCGGCTGCTCGCCGCTGGAGGGCGGCGACGACAACAGGGATTGGCTACTGCTACTGCTCGTCTCGCTACTGAAAACTGGCGATTGGCTACTCCCGGTGCTTTGGATGGGCTTGGAGGAGGTGCAGTCCTCCCCTGGCTGCTTCTTCTGGATGTCTGTGGTCAAGGAACAGCAAGTTACATATACAGACATATATATATACAGTATATATACACAGAGGAAGAGAGGGAGGGAGGGGGAAGAAGAGAGACGACACAAAGAAGTCAAAGAAGTGAAATCTGGATTGTTGCAAGAGAGATTATGTTACACCTTTCTGCCTCTCTACGTCCTTTATGATTATAGGGGTTCACCGATCCAGTATTAGGATCAGATATGAGCCCTCATCGACACAAGGATGATCTCAGACCACATCCATGATCTCAGACCACATCCATGATGATCTCAGACCACACAGATGATCTCAGACCACACAGATGATCTCAGACCACATCCATGATGATCTCAGACCACATCCATGATCTCAGACCACATCCATGATGATCTCAGACCACACAGATGATCTCAGACCACATCCATGATCTCAGACCACATCCATGATCTCAGACCACATCCATGATGATCTCAGACCACATCCATGATCTCAGACCACATCCATGATCTCAGACCACATCCATGATGATCTCAGACCACACAGATGATCTCAGACCACATCGATGATGATCTCAGACCACATCCATGATGATCTCAGACCACATGTATCCGTGGGCCGGTGTGTCTGCTCCCTTCCCTCCCGGGCGGGTGAGGGAGGAGGTCAGCCTACATTCAGTCTTCTCCTCCACATCTGTGGACTAACCCACTTGTGCTGGGCCTCCATTACTCCTGTGTATTGAGTCTATTCTGAGCGTCGCTGCCGTCTGTGATGCTCGACTCAAAGCCGGGGCCCTTAAGGCCCCTTCGCTGTCTGCAGTGCTCGTTGGTTGCCATGGCCACCGACGGGGCTGCGGCGCACCCTCAACCCGTCCACCCAGACCAGACATCTTTGAGAAAACGTGACATTTTCAAACTTATTTCCCTTATTTCCTTACTTCTGCCCTTAACAGCCTTTACCCAAAGTTTTCTTCATGCATCATTTTGAAGAATTTTACTTTAGCTAGCTGCTGCTAGCTGTGTCTCTGACTGTAGTTCTATTCTATTTATTTATACATCCCAAAACCACAGATTTGTCTCAGTGTTCCCCTTTGAATTCATACTTCCTTTTATCATCTATGAATACGAAGCACTGACTACTGAACATTAACATTAAATGAATGTGCCAAAAAATAATAATTTACATGTAATATAAGAATATATAAGTTTCTTTAGAGTGTTCAGGATTCTTCTCATAGACTTCCATGCAATCAGACTTTGTTTTACAACCGGAGTCGCCGCCTCCTGGTGGCCATGAGAAAGAATGCGAGTTTAAGGCACTTCAGCCTTCCGAGCCTAAATATATTATTCTCACGAGCCGGCATGAATCTCGTGCTTTGCATCAGTTAACTCAGTAGTCAGGCAATATGCTGATAGAATGATCATTATTACCCAAACTTCTTCTTTTTACTAAAATGTATATGCTGTTCCTTTTTTCAGCAGCAAAACTGAATTATAGAATAGAAAAAGGGAAGACAAGCGGCAGCTTCAACACGAGAGAAACTTTCCAAATCACAGTATTTCTGCC
The DNA here is from genome assembly GCF_963514095.1 of Eutrigla gurnardus. Lineage (NCBI taxonomy): Eukaryota > Metazoa > Chordata > Actinopteri > Perciformes > Triglidae > Eutrigla > Eutrigla gurnardus. Next base: position 2,959,424 of record NC_139927.1, read on the forward strand.
AGAACGGAAAGGAAAACTTACCAGCAAAACATTTGGAGCAGAGGTTCATGGTCTCACTGGACCTGAGGAGAGAAAAAGCAACGTCAACGACCTCCTCAGACATCCAACCTCTGCCTCTACTTATTACAGCTGTTTCCACACAACATTTTGATGAAACAACCCTAAAGTTAAATCATTTCGTGGAAGGCAATATCATGGCATGGAAGACGGGAGGTGTTAAAAAAACTGAAACAAAATATTCCAAAAAGCAAAGCATGTTATTAATAATGATGAATTATCTGGAGCATCATTTTCTAGCAAAAAACATGAACCTGTATACATGTTACGTGGCGGAGCATAAACGTGGAGGCTGAACGCTGCTCTGGAATATGTTAATGTCTCCATAACCACCAGCAGCAGGACCATACCCCTGTTTTACAACATCTCACATGACAATTATATCACATCCTGAGCATCAACCATAACATCTTTCATAATCGCTTCTCGCGTTTCATCTCTCAACCTCTTTTTTTCTGGTTTTGCCATCGGGCCTTTGTGACAATAAATCCAAGTCGGGGATGACGGGGAAATCTCAAAGAGGACGGGGGAAAGAAAATGGATGCAATACACACTCTACTGTTGTTGTTCTGTCATTAGTCTGATGGTTTCAGAACTGCTGGGTTTCATGTAAGCAGAGAGACACAAACACATCCTGGCCTGTTATATATCAGGGTGGATTACTGGATCGTCCTGCAGTCCAACATGGAAATGAGTACACAAATACACTAGGCCCCCCGCCGCAACGAGGATTTAACACATACAACACCATTGAATATATACACAAACAATGTGCATATTTGAAAAATTATTGGCTCAAAAAAAAAAAAAGCTAGCATGGAGCTCACCGTCCAGCTGAGGCTGACATAGAGGGGCGGAGGGTGACAACTTAGATGCCAGCTAAAGATGACAGGAAGGACATCGTAGTCCGAGGGAACTCGATATCAACGTCTGACCACCGGAAGCCGAGCATGAAGTGGCCACCGTACCTTTTTTTGTGGTTTTAGCTACACTGCAAGCGATTGGCTACCTCGAAGGCGAGGGGGTGGGGGGATGTGTAATAGATGCAGGTTTCACTTACAGAGTTAAGGTCCTGCAAAGGCCTCTGTCAGTCACCTGTTTCAGTCATGGCTGCACAGTGAGCCAGCCTACTTAGAGAATCTTCAACAAAAAGCAGAGTAGTTTTTTAAACTTTTTTTTTTTTTGGCCACGATTTTACTGTGACAAGAGAACCACACGGACACAGGGTAAGCATGTCAATCACAGTGTAACACGACCACGGCGCGGAAGAACGTACTCAGGCTGCAGCATCGCAGGATGTGCCATGTCGCCAAATTAACGCGTTCACCATTATTTTTACTGCTCGACACGAAGGAAAATGAACACGATTCTACGTTTTTTCACGACTGATCCGGTATTTCTGATTAATGACCTACAGCCAAGGTCGGCTGCATTATTAAAGGTTTATTTATTTTTTACGTGTACGTAGATCGGCCGCCCCCAGCGAGTGCATTTCCCCCGTAGCATAGTCGGGTTGGAACGGCCCGGGTTGAAGTTGGCTCAATCCAACCTTGAGCTTTACGACCCGCCCTCGCCTTGACCTCGCCTTGACCTCGGTCGCTTCCTGGGGCTTCCTAGTACTTGCTTCCCTCTCTCTCCCCGGGGGAGGGGCGGGCGGAGTGGGAGGGGCTTGCGGCGATGTTTGCAACCCACCCGGCCCGTCATGAAACACGGAGCCCGTCTCGCTTACCTGCTCTGTGGGTGTGACTGTTCCCCATATCTATACAACCAGTGAGTTTAGAAATAAAGTTTTTGCTTAAGAAATTGTTGATGGATTAATTGATTGCATCACATTGATGTTTCCTGGTTTTCTTTTCCTACAGGTATGTCGCGTCCCCCCCTCACCTTCTGGAGCTCTCTTTAACGTTCACACCACAACACGGCCATTTCCCTTCAGCTGTGAGCCAATGGGACAGAGGCTGGAATGCCGTTGGGCTTCACATCATTGTACCTACAGGAGCCCTGTGAGCGACCGTGCCCTCCACCAAGGAGGCGTTGTTCACCTGTAACAGTCATCCGTCTGTCACCGTCATCCGTCTGTTACAGTCATCCGTCTGTCACCAAGACATCTTATTGTGTAGAAATGGATTCCCACAACATTTAGAGAGGAAGAGAAACAGGACTCCGGCAGAGTAACCCCAATCTGTCATTATCAGACTGGAGATACACGCTTTAAAAAAATGAAAAGGTGCTTCTACCATTTTGTCAAATGTGAGACAGACAGAAAATTAGGAACGGTAATGCAATCAAGTATAACACCAAGAATCACTGGAGAGCTGATTCAACAACTAGAGGCTTCACGGAGATAGCATTTATATTATTATTATTAAATTGTCGCCTAAGAAACTGGGATCCCTGACTGATAAAAAGCATGAAGGTTGACGACAAAGTGACGACCTGTGTGTCATCTACAAACTGACCATAGCGGCTCTCTGGGAAAAAAATATACCAATAAATATGGTCTTATTCAGCGACCGTGATTCTGAACACCCAAATGCAAGTGTCCACTTCCTCTTAACCATCACCGACATGATAACTACTTTAAACTTTGTCTCTTTCTTAAGTTTATGAAAGAACCTTTAAAGAAGAATGACAAATATATGACAATAGAGTAGAAGACACGTGACCCTGACTTCAGGATGGTTGAAATTATTATTATTAGAATCAGGAAGGAGAAAAGGTTATTGTGACATCTTCAACGTAAATACTAGAAGCCGAATTTAAATAAAGTCTGAATTCATACAAAATAGGTAACTTTTTAAATACGAGACAGAAAAGGCTGGTGAGAAATCAAAATGCAGGCGACCGATATATCGGTATTAGTGCATAACGGCAGCCGATATAGAAACAGAAATATGGTGGTATGTCAATACTGATGATGCTATACTGCTAACCTACCTCAACAAATCTTATTTTGAGTGTTAGTTTCTAACAATGTTCTAGTTTAATAATGTTCCTCGTTAATGCTCCAATCGGGCGATTTCACCGATTAACCCAGAGCTCCAACACGTAATGTAATCCTTCAAAAAACGCTAAATGTAAATGTGGGACGGCCGTCCAGCAGCCCCCCCACCCCCCAGGTGGTATTCTGAGCCAAGGCAAGCAGGGCCACACACACACACACACACACACACCGCTGCCATTTGTGTCACCTGACGTTGACAGGTGGGCTACCGGTTCCAGTTTGCTTACTGGGCACCACAAAATGAAGGCAATTGGGTGGAGTGGAGTGGAGGGGGGGTGGGGTTGGATGGAGGGAGGCAACCAAATGACAAGTCATATGACAGTAGAGATAATACCTCAGAAACAAGGTGGGGGGGACAATAGTAGGAGGTTGTCACTAATAGCAATGTAGTGTTTTACCAGGTGGTTAGTAATGAAATGCACTATTATTATTAGTATCTCACTAGTAATGAAAGGTACTATTATTATCTCACTAACTAATAAGGAAAAGCAGTTTGTTCAGTCAGATAAAGAGGTTAGCAGTCATGTCTCCTATGGGGCAACACATCAGTGAATCACATCCGGTATGCAACACACATCCACTTGACAAGACCGACCGTAAAAAATACAAACTAATAAAGCCGGTTTATTAGCTCACTTAAGGGGACTTAAAGCAAAGTAACGTGTTAATGGGTTTAAAGCCTGCTTTCTTCGAGGGTTCAAGCAAACAGGGGGGGCAGGGTTTTCTTTTTTAAAGGAACCTGCTGGCAATAAATCATGTTGTATCTCGGGTACGTCACCTCCTGCTTCACAAATCGCCCTTAATACAGCGATTAAAAAATATATTAGCTGGCGTTTGAATAGACGAAAGTGCGTTTTTATAAACTTAGAAATAGTGTGAATAAAGATTGTTTTTTCCAAGCTAGCTAGCTTTATTTATTAGCCAACTTCCCAACCCCCCACCCTCGGCCTGCACAACAGAACAACAACAATGGGGTTTTTTGGACTAGTTGTGAACCCGCTGGGTGTATTTCATCCGGATTTACCTTTCAGGACAAGATAGAAGGTTTAAGTCTAGTTTTATAATCAGGATCAAACTCTTACCCCCAAAATCCACAGGGACACCGGGGAGGTAGACTCGGAGGTTTGCTTCGTTCACTAGTGTCTCCCATGACTTCCAGCCAGAACAGCCCGATGTGAAAATAACGCGAGGCCGGGGATGAGTCCGGGGCCTGGTCGTTCAGCGAGGAGGAAAAAAACGATCCGCTCAAGTTAGACCGAAAGAGAAATGTCTCCTTTTTCTTTTAAAGTCCACAAGTCGGTAGAAAGAAAACAAGGTGGCGAACTCGGCCCCTTTCGGTCACAAATAAAAAAACATCCGTGAAGTCAAACAAAAAAAGGGCTCAGTTTGAACTGGAATAACTGAACGCGACTCGGAGAGCAATCAGCTGGACGTTCGGACGCTCCGACCGACGGACGGAAAGAGGGGGGGTCCCGGTGTTTCACTCGACGGGGAAAACCCGGAAAAACGGCCGTCTGTCCATCGATATGGATAAAATACAACTATGGCGACGTTAAGAACGGGCGAGGGTGCGAGAGATGAAAAAATAAATACACCGAGTAAGGCCTTCCCCTCTCCGCCGCCGGTGACCACCCCTCCTCTCCTCGACACACGTCGCTGGGGCGAAGTACGCTGGGCCGGAAACGCGTCCATCAAACCACAAATGTCAATATTGCCCAACGAAATGAAGGCAACAACGAAAAAATACAGTGGCTGTGACGCGACAATACATTACACGACAATATATTGTAATTGTTAAGTGTTGCAGTATTTACTTAAAACCATCAGCTTTCATCACGTCATCCCTTTTACCTGATTAGTGAAGACTCATCTCGACAAGATTCATATATATACAGTATATGGCATATTATACTGGAACTTTTTGGAATCCCCAGATTTATTTATTTTCTTTTTTCTAAATGTAAAAAAAAAAAAAAAAAACTTACCTCTACATTTTGTAATTTTGTAAAAATAAAACTTAAAATAGGATTCCATCACTGTTAACTCAGCTGACATTTAACACTATACAAGGCAAAACCTCTTGAGTGACCTTTGTTTGTAATTTGGTGACATTATTCAGATCTCTAGACACCCAACCTCCCCTTCTCTAATGTCTGTGCATTATATAGTAGTATTAAATAAAAATAATAATAGTAGTATTAAATAGCATTACTTTACTTTTCAGAGCAGCACAACAATCTGGCCATCGTGACATAATCGCCTCATGAAGCTGCGATAATGTGACAAAAAGTTGAGTTGCCCCATTTACACATAGAGCAGCCTTACTAGTCAGATCATTTGGGTGGGAAATACCTGGCTCTCTCCTGACTAAATGCTCCACAAGTTCACCAAAAGTCACTTGTTCCATCCGTCTGCATTTTAGTGCTGGAAAGGTAGAATACAAGGAGTTATTCCTCTGAACACATCGGCCTGCTGCAGCTGGAGATCAAGGCAATGAGCTGAAAGACGGTACACATGCATGTAAGTCACCTAACCCAGCGTGGCTGAAAAGCACACTATAAAGAAGAGTGATATATCTGGAGCTCATCCCCTCTACGGGACAGACTCATGGCTAGGTAAAGATGCAGGTGATGTCCCTCGTTGGCTTCATATTGTGCTTTAAGTTTAAACAAGTTTAAATCAAAGAACCTGATCCTGAGGGTCCGGGGCCATTTTGAGTAAAAGTTCTGCCTGTGATCAGTGATCCCAACAAAACGCTCATCAGTTTTAAAGCTTGGTTGCTTTTCTCTGTCTGGGACAAAACAAAGTGAATAATTAGAGACAGAAACTTTTTTTTTTTTAAATGTTTCATGACAGTAAAACAGCTCATTCGGCAGAATTACACATCAACATTTGTCTAAGGAGCTGCCGGGGCATCAGTGCCTAGAGCATGATGAATACATTTGACTGATCAATCACCAGTTTGTCTGTATCAGAAGACGACAAGCGATCACCGTGTACTGCTTGTGTATCAGACCTCCGCTGTGTTCTTCACAGCAGACAGACGGGTGTGACCCCTCTCACAGCGATGAGCATCAATAAAACAATGTCAGTCGTTTTCCATAGTCACATTTTTGACAGGCATGTATTGAACAAGAGGCAGTGAAATGCAATCACACGTCAACAGTCAAAACTAATATATATAATAAAGTAAAACTATACATACATACAATTTAGGTGGGGGTCAGGGAGTGCGTTATCTACATTACAATGGAACCTGAACAAAGCCCTAGTTCACTTATCTGGTTAGTTATTAAGGAAGACTTCATCCAACTACGCAACTATAGGCGCTCTTCTAAAATGTGGATGGGGACAACTAAAGAAGGCTTCTAGAAACATCACCCAGGGGAGTTCGGTACTTCAGTTCATGTAACACAAAATAAAAGGTTTAAAAGGAGTTTTTTTTGTTGTTTTTTTAGACAAATAACTCAAAAGTGCAACATCAGGACACGAATGAAACAAAAGAGGAACCACAGCACTGATAGCTTAGTTTAAAAACAAACAGACGACAGCTCAAAGCTGACATCCAAAAGCCAGGAAGTGTTTAAATTAATTTGACATACAAACAGAAAAGTCACCGGATCCAGCACACTCCAGTACTGTACAGTCAGAAGCTGCAACCTTTATCTCCACGTACTCGAGTAAAATAAAGTGCCAATAGCAGCTGCTCATCCTGGAGATCACCTTCCTCCCTTGCAGCCCCAGTGCATTCATCATTTGGTCCGAGCCCCTTAAGCCCCCCAAAATGTTCACAACCGAACTGATTTGCCAGATCATTTGTGCTAAGCTATTCAAGTGCTTAAAAATGCTAAATTAACACTCTAGTTTTAGTGAGTTTTTCCTTTTCTTCTTGAGATACGAGTTTTAACTATGAAAAAAGTCACACCGGATGTAAGGACCACAGGTTGTTTTTGTTTCGGGTGTGAAAGCCTGTCAACAAAATGACTCAATTGCTTCATCTGCAAATGCTTAATAATTGGATTAGGTTGCAAATTGCATACAAATGCCACAGACTGCATTCGCTCCACAGCTTTGGCAAAAACCTTTTGAAGAATTGAATTTCTTTGAAACTTTGAAAAATACTTGACTGCTACTCTGTTAGCTTGATGGTATGAAAAGTGAGTAGAGTCGGTTTCTTAAAAAAATAGCTTGTTCAACGTTAAAATCCGTCTCTTTTGGAAACATTAACTCGTAAAATTCGGATAGCAGCCACACACACACACACACACGCGCGCGCACACACACACACACACACACACACACACACACACACACACACACACACACACACACACACACACACACACACACACACACACACAGTACAACCACGTTTCAGTGTCCTCGTCTTTGGAGAAGCAAAGATTCCACCTCGATGATTTGAAGGAAAAACAACCTTGAGTCTTTGTAGTACCTTCACAAAAGTGTGTGTATGAGCCAGTGGATGCAACACCTAACCTTCTGTTTCAGAACTGGAAAGACTGGAGACTTAAATGCTGCTGCTGCTACAAACATAGCCGTCTCTAATGTTGCACTTATGACAGAAGGACCAATGACAATGAGACGATCGCCTTTAGCAGCGCTGTAGCAGTGCGGTCTGGATGATGAAGGCTGTGCAAAAATGGCATTCCCTTCCTCTCAACACCGCCCGACGACGGCGGCGGCGGGGCTCTCAATGCTGGGACTGAGAGGAAGACGAAGACGGGGGGGAGGGCTGCTGGGAGGGAAGCAGGCTGTGCGTGCGTGAAGGTCGTTGGGGCCGCGGCTGCGGGGAGCTGGAACCAGAATCGGGGGGGTCCAGGCCTGGGCTGCCTTCGCTGACCTCGGTGTCCATCTGGGCCGGACACTCGAAGTGAACACAGTGGAACACCTGAAGAGAGAACCGACAGGTGAAAGCCGGTCTGAGGGGAACTAAGATACTGTTATTCTTCAATTCATCCCGCTGGATACTAAATCAGCACCCAGTGACAAATAAATCATTTAGTTTCATGATGGACTATATGTTTTTACAGGTTTTCACACTGTAGCGGTATGGTATGACTCAGATTTTATTAACTAGAGCACAAAACTGTGTATTAAAACTCCTAACTTTGCTCTCAAAGTGCATCAAATTGAGCATTTAAAATGTAAACAAATAGGGTGAAAATTCCTGTATTTTTTTATTTCATAATATATATATATATATCATGTAATGTCAATGTTTTTTCAATTTCATGCAGCCCTAGCCCAACGTACATGAACACAGATTGAAAAAAAGCAGGAGTGAGTGTGTTTTCACCTCGTTAGCCGTGTTGTGAGTCCCAACGATGCGGATGAAGGAAGCAGGCTGCTTATCAAACTTCAACGTCTGCCATGATCTGGAACAGAAGGCATTCAAAACGCCACAAACAGAAACATCAGACGTTTGTGTTGATGGCGTTTCACGTCTGTTATGATGACGTTCTCCTGACAGGAAGCCACAGGAACAGTGAGGTGAAAGAGGGAGGGGCCTCACCGACATGCCATCCTGGTCCGGTCGATCACCTTCAGCCACTCCTGCTGGTTGGCGGAGACTTCGATGTAATAACTGTAGGAGCGCTCGTCACAGTCCCACAGCAGCAGTCTGATCAGGGGAGGAACGGCAAAACACCATTTACAAGACTTAAATGTGTAGATGAGAACGATCCTGAGAGCACAGACAGCTGGGTGAGGAAGCAGGGATCTACCTTAAGGATGCGATGGAGTAGGGCTGAGCCAGCTGGATGACGATGGCCCCGGAGCCCAGCTGATGGCAGGTGTAGCCCGAGTCCCAGTCGTAGTTGCGTGTGTCGCCGTTGAGCAAGGCATTTCTGCTACGACTCACACCCTCAATGACGCTGGCACACGACGCAATGGTCGCCACGTTGTCACTGGGCACTGCAGAGGACAGGAGCGGCGTTACAGACCTGTTCTACTGTTGCATGAACCTTTTTCAGCTTTCTGAACACGTTAAAACACAGACAGGTTCCTCCACCTTTTCCAAAGTCACATTCAAGCACTTTCCAAGCATTTCAAGGTGCATTTCCATGCTTTTCCAGCCCCTTCCAGCTGTGGTAAACTCCATCTTTGTATCAATCCAATGGTCAGTATTCAGTCTACTTATTCTGTCACTTGTTCATCACATTAAATGAGATGTTATTGTCCTCTAAACAACCAACATGATGTTTGGAGACAGCTTTTTACAGAAGGACCACAAATGAAAGGAAAACTAATTCCACTAACAGATCCACAGAAATATAATCACCAACTATTTTCATTATCTGTTCATCATCAAAAGTCATTTTTCATAAAGAAATGTCACAAAATGCTGTTTTCAGTCCCTCAGATATGGAGATCTTCTTTTCTCTGTTCTATCATAGATGTCATCACATACAACACACATTTCAAGCACTTTATTCTAAATCCAAGCACTTTTCAAACCTTGAAAACACCACACTCAAATTCAAGTGTTTTCAAGGATTTCCAGCACCGTACCAACCCTAAATATAAGACATTTGATGCCTATAAAAGTGCATTTATTCGAAACATTTCATATGTAGTAAAAGACATGTTTTTTTTCATGTGCCTGCAGCTTACCCAGAATGCCGTTCTCCAGGGTGAAGGAGCGGTTGGTGAACATGCATTCAAAAGCCACTAGGTGGAAGACCTTGTTCACTGTGTTGTGTGTTCCCACGACACGAACGTACCTGAGACACAAAGAGCAACATCATGAAGGTGGGATATAAACTGGCACTGGATGGTTATTTGGGGGGGAGACTGCATGAGAATTAGCACTTAACTAGGAATATTGCTGTGTTAGTGTGTTGCAGCACCAATTATTGAATTATTTAGGGCAAGCTTGAGTCATATCTGAGATCCGTTTACCAGAGCAGCACATTGGCAGAACAACAGCGGAGGTTCAGCTACTTTGGGCCAAGGTGGAATAACTGAACGGCTTCCTTTAGTCCAGTTTACCTGCAGACTCGCGGTGTGAAGAACAGTTCCTGCCAAGAACGGCAGAGGTACTTGGAATGGTCCACAACACGCACCCAGTCCAGCTCATCCATGGACACCTCAATGTAGTAGGAGTAGGACCTGAAATGAGAAAAAGATCAACCTGAAAAAGATCAATAGAAGGAGGAGTCCCAAATACCAAACAGCAGAGCAGTCAGCCTGGTACTACTACTACGGAGGGAGAGTCTGTTACTGCCGAGGGGATAGTAGGTGAGACAGGTCTTACCGACTGTCTCTGTCCCACAGCAGCAGCCGGACGTGGTTGATGATGGACGACTGGCCCAGTTTGATCTGGATCCCGGCCCGGCCGTCCTCCTCGATGGGATGTCTGGAGAAGCCGTGGTCCAGGTCGTAGTTCTGGGTGTCTCCGTCCAGCAGCGCCGACTTCAGCTCCCCTTTCACCACCTGAGCTCCGTACTTCATGGTGGCGATGTTCTCCTCCGGGACTGAGACCCGAGAAGAAAGGTATGTGCAAATTAATACATGACATATCCAGGGTTCCTCTACCGTCTCCAAAGTCACATTCAAGCACTTTCCAAGCACTTCAAGGTTCATTTCCATGCTTTTCCAGCACCTTCCAGCTGTGGTAAACTCCATATTTGTATCAATCCAATGGTCAGTATTCAGTCTACTTATTATGTCACTTCACCTTTATTCTAAATCCAAGCACTTTTCAAACCTTGAACACACCACACTAAAATTAAAGTGTTTTCAAGGATTTCCAGCACCCGTACCAGCCCTGTAAGTGAAATGTTTAATGTGAGTTGCCGTAGTAACAGTGATTACTGACTGAGCATGCCCCGGTAGTTGAGGTCCATGTTGCGGCTCTCGGAGCGGGTCTTGATTGCATCCAGCAGGTCGTCGGGGCTCAGCAGGCCGGACGGTCGCACCACGTTCAACATCTCGGTCAGCGTCATGAGCGGCAGCCGCACCGCTGACATCACTTCCAGGGTGTCGACCCCGTCCTCGCGCTGCCGGCACCAACGACTCAAGGCCTGGAAGATCTCCTTCTCGCTGGCAGCAAACGAGTCGCGCCTGATCACGGTCAGCAGAGCAGTCTGCAAACACATTAAACCATCGGTTCAGTCAAAATACCAAACTAAGTGATGACAGCTTCTTAGTTATTAGTATTTGCTTGTTTCCTCACATTTTACATCATTGTAAATTCAGTACTTTTTTTTAATGTGAGGCCAGAAAAATAAGTACTTTTTTAGGCTCTGAATAATTCAGGTAAGAACTTTTTACAAAATAAAGGATAATTGATTCATAAAAATGTTCTTTTTAGACAAGAGTAGCTTATTTGATAACTAAAATAAGTGTGAGCTGAAGCCATACAGGTGTTCGAGTCTAAGGTTGGTCATCTTCTTCAAAAACAGTTTCTTGTTATATTTGTTGAAATTCTTCTTACATCCCGCAGCAAAAAATAAATCGAATGTCCTTCTTAAAAAAAAAAACACAATAGCCATGTTGGTCGTTTACACTGACAATAATAATTTACTGCTACTTTTATTGGAGACGAGTTGGCAACACCGGGCTGGGTTTTTCCATGTATACTAGTTTTTAAATCCAGCATACCCTTCTAGTTTCTCCAGAATACTGACTCTTTTAAGAAGGGCCTGACAACCTCTTTTTATTCTGGTTTGTTTTGTTTTACTCTGTAGCACCTTGAGATTGTTTTTAACAATGACGAGTGCATTACAAATAAAATGTATTATTATTATTCACCCTCATTTTAAGTAACATTATTGCATCCCAAGTGTCTGTGGTCTCACACACACCTGTGTTTGAGGCTGATGCCGGTTGCACTGTGTGGTAGAAATCACCTCCCTGCCAGTAGAGGCTCAGAGAGTTTCAGGCATAGACGAGATATCTAAGCCGCTGCATTTCAAACCACATCTCACTCTGTACGGAGAAATGAAGGCTCCCCCAAAGTAAGAATGACCCAGATGCAATGCTGATGAGAATTCCTCATGCACCCCTTTGTATTATCCTGCAACCCCTTACCTTGGAGAGCACCAGGAAGCCGTCGGAGTTCAACACCTCGGGTCCGTGTCTGTCCATGTAGGCGCAGCAGGCCGCACTGAGCGCGCTCAGAGAGTACAGACTGGCCACGTCGAAGACCAGGCACACGTTGTTGGTGTGCAGGATGGTGCGCAGGAACTCGGAGGTGGAGTCCTCCAGCGGCTGGAGTCCGTAGCGGTGAGCCAGACCCAGGAAGTCCAGCAGCACCTCTTCCCTGGCAGAGCTGAGGCTGGCCCGGCCCGTGTACAGGTAGTGTAGCAGCATGGAGAAGGCTTCGGCCCGCGTCTCCTCCAAACACACCTCCGCCTGGGGCTGGGACTCCTTCATCCCTCCGTACAGCAGGGCCCTACGGGAGCCACAGTGTTAAGGTTTGGTCCGTCTCAACTATAGCTCTCTGATAGCTCAGAGGTTAAGTTGTTATCCCCATCTCTCCCCCACCATTCACTCTCACGCTGTCCTATCACTGTAACAGCAATGCATACTGAATAACACTGCAAAGCATCAAAGTTGTATGTGGTGTGTGTGTGTGTGTGTGTGTGTCTGTGTGTGTGTGAGTACGTAGTGTATGTGTACACCTCTCAATCTGAGTAATGTACCCCCGAATACAGATGTGTAGTAGATTAATATGGTTAACAACAGGTGAACCGCGGGTTTCAGGTAACACATTTTTTCCCCATTCTTTGAAAAAGAATACAAGAGATACAGATAACAACACTGCCAGGGTTAGTCTATATTATGTAAGGATATTCAGAGAGGACCATACGTTGGAAGGTTTCAAAGCCTTATTGGATTCAGAAATGTTGTCATAAGAATGAATATATCTTTCAAGTATTTATTTTCTTTGACTTTTGAAAAAACAAAACAAATACCACATTAATCAGGTTTCCTCCACCTTCTCCAAAGTCAAATTCAAGCACTTTCCAAGCATTTCAAGGTGCATTTCCATGCTTTTCCAGCCCCTTCCAGCTGTGGTAAACTCCATATTTGTATCAATCCAATGGTCAGTATTCAGTCTACTTATTATGTCACTTGTTCATCACATTAAATGAGATGTTATTGTCCTCTAAACAACCAACATGATGTTTGGAGACAGCTTTTTTTTTTTTTTACTTTGGAAAAGGTGTAGGAACCCTGATTAATGTGGGAGAATGTGGTATCACTTTTCAAACCTTGAAAACACCACACTAAAGTTCAAGTGTTTTCAAGGCTCTCCAGCACCCTGCATGGACCCTGATCATGCCAACGTCTGAACCGAGTGATGACTCCCGTGGGTGCGTACCTGAAGTAGTGACAGCGGGCCGCCAGGATGACGCGGTGCGCCGGGAAGCGCTTCTCCTCCACCACGAAGGTGACATCGCTGTACTCCTCGCCGAGCACCAGAGCGCCGAGCTGCTCCGACAACAGGTGGATGTGGTCGATCTCCGACACGGAGGCCAGCGGGCGCAGAGGGTGGCTGTTACTCATGGTGGACGGTTGCTAAGAGTCACATCTAACACGGGAGTCAAAAAACAAACAGGGACGCGATGAGAAAAACAACCATCGGAGCAAAGCTCCGCCGAGGCGTTGGCTCGTAGCGCGAAGCTAGCTTCATGCTAATCGCTAACAAGAATGACCGTAAAAATGTAAACGTGTTAGTTAGTTCACATTAAGTTACAACACTAGTGGTACACGAACGTTGTTGGATTGTTGAAATACACCGTGATGGTATTGATGAGCTAAAGATGTCGAGCTTTCTTGTTTACAGAATTTGACACCCAAGCAAATCGTTAGCTAGCGTTAGCTCACAGTACGCTAGCGTTCCCTTTCCTCCGCTGGTTCTGCGTTTTAAACTTACCGAGCAGCTCCCGTTCACTGCTGTCAGAAACACGTTGTTTGTGTTTTAAACACACACGTGCTTGTTTCCCCCCCGTGCACGAAAACTCAGCACCAAATCCACAATCCTTCCGACATCGCAACCAACTCGCGAACCAATTCTGGGTCAATGGACAGGCACTTCCGGTTCGAGGAAAAAAAACGTTTCAAAATAAAAGATGTCCTTATTTGCCTCTTCTTTTTACCTAATGTGTGTGTTTGTTGTCTTTGTGTACCTGACCATATTTATATTCTGCCGTCAAAAGCACTTATAAACTGTTGTTTTAAAGGTGATATATAAATAAAGCTATTATTATTATTATTATTATTATTATTATTATTATAACTACTCGAGTACTGTACTAGTACTATTCTAAAGAACTAGTGTCATATTTGCTATTGTTACTTTGCAGATAAATATTTTGAAAACATATACCGAGCCTAATAAAATAAAATACAATCCATTTTTACACATTTAATTTTAAAAAAAACAACCATATCCAAAATAACTTTAGCTACATAAAAATATGCTTACAGGTTAATATTTCAGTAAAACATATTCAGAGTGTTTTTACTGAGATAATAAATCAAGTAGGTAGGGCAGCACGATATTTGTGATATGGAAAGATACAGGAATTTTCACCACAAATGTAGTACATTTTAATGTTAAAGCATTATTTTGATACATTTGCCCGATTTAACGTGATTTTCTTCTGCAATGTATATTGTGATATGAAAAAAAATGGGTAAAAAATATGTAATATTCCATCCTGATCATAAAAACACGTGTTTGGTTGGTTTGCTCAGTTGACGGTGGAGTAGGGGTCGCTGGGATCAGCCGAGGAAGCTTTCACAGTTGCGTAGGTCACCGCTTCGCTTTTATCATCGCCGTCTTTATTCCGGACCTGACAGGAAACAGCACAATGTGGTCAACGCCACAACGCTGCAGGACGAAGACAACATCATCACTGTGCAGCATATTAGACCACACAGTACAACGCCATGCACAGAGCCGTTTTTGCCTTTTTGGGGGGCCCTATGCAAGATTCTGTTTTGGGGGGGGCTATTGTGAAAACGTCTCTCAAATTCAAATGAAACATCTCAAGTTGACCCGAGCGACTTAAACATACAGAAAATAAAAATAAAATAGAAACAATGAGACACCTTTGTGTCAATAATGTAACAGATGCAGCATTTTCATCCCAAACATTTTTTTGTACAAAGAAGTACTTAAACATAACACATACATATTAATATAAATAAATTGGGCCATTGCCCAAAATTAAAAATAAAATGAAACCAGCAAAAAGAAAGCTTGCAACTTGGGTGCCCCCTAGTGGCCGCTTATAGCAAGAACCGGCTCTGATGATGCAAAAGCAGAGAGTGACATCACAAGGATGACCATGCAGACGGCTCACCTGAGCTTCACTGCCGGTGTTCTTGGTGAAGCTGACGGAGGCGTAGGAAACACCATCTTCAGGATCAGCCTGCGATCAGAGAACACAAACATATTACACATGGAAATAGAAGGTTTTTTTTATCGTGTTTTCTTCTGCTAAAGTTTGCATCATCCCACTTCCCTTTTTCTCCTGCGTTCTAACACTCATAACACGTTATATATGATGACATTTCTAACACGTCACACACTGAAGCTTTCTCACTTTCTAAGTTGCAGTAAAACATGCATGGTTGTTGAGAACCAAAACACTATCTGAAATTTTTTTTATGAAATATATTATATGTCACAAACATCTCTAACTTGAACACCTTTCTCCTGGTTGAAAGTCCAACATCTATAGTGAAGAACAATTTTATTTTGACTCACAACGTCCTCATTCATTGTTGTTTCGTTCCCTGAAAAAAGAGAGAGGAAAAAAAGGGGGTTGACTTTAATTTCCACACTGCTCTCCCTGTTTTATGGACATTTCTTTGTTTATTATTAAAGTTTCATCCATTCTCTCACCTTTAGTTCTCTTCTTTTTGATGACAGCAACAATGATGATTACGAGTGAAACTAAAACTAGAGCCACAAGGATGTAGACCCACCAACCTACAAAATGAAAAATAGAAAGTATTGGTGCCTTTTGACTGCAGCTTTCTGATCTGAATCGCAGGTGAAGGATTTGAAACACTCAATTAAAGGCAGAGTAGTTCATTTGGAAAGCAAAGCCCCCCCCCTTCGTTCAGACCTCTGTTCAAAGCCCCGCCCCCCAGAATGCCAAACGAGTGCTCGAGATCTGCAGAGTGCCAATCAGGAAGTAAGTATTTACAGACCAGTCCAATCATTTTCTCCAGCCCGACGTTTTTGATTGGACGGGGTTTTTACAGTCCAGCCACGGCCACAGATTACTTTTTAAATATGTTTTTTATGTGGGAGCATTTAACGTATTCATTGTTATCGGAATGTTACGAGGATTTCAGGTAATATAAGTTATAACAGAAAGTGTTTGTGAACAGAATCACCTTCTCAACCTTTAATAGGTTCAACCGAAAAAACTGCATCCAACAAAAACACAACCTGTTTTTGGAGTCGTAGCGTCGGCTTCTGTGATGTCTTCGGTTGCTGTGGTGACTTGATTTGTTGCTTCTTTTGTTGCTTCCTTTGTTGCTTCTTTTGTTGCTTCCTTTGTTGTTTCCTTTGTTGCTTCCTTTGTTGCTTCCTTTGCTGCTGTTGTCGTGTTCTCACCTGAACAGATGAACGCGACTCAACAAACGCGTAGATGTGATATCGTATTAACATGCATAGAAGAAGAAGATAATCACCTGAGGTCTGAGGGCTGAAGAGAAACGGTTGCTTGTTGTTGTTATTATCCGTCACCTCACATCTAAACAAGTTAAACCTCGATGGGAAACTAAAATGAGACGTTAGAAACATCACAGAGACGTCACAGTTAGACGTCTCAGACGTCTTTATATCCGGGTGATCTTCACCCACAGCCTGACCCTGAAACAGCCACTTCACCGTGTGTTTACATCGTTCATACGTCACCATGGAGCATCGTAACGTCACGACATTATCTCTGTGGTGTTCAGTCACTGGTGGAGACGGAGGCATTGTGAGAGACAACAAGAGTAGAATGAACTGCATCAACGTAATGTTCCAGTATATGAATACTCACTGTGAACAACAGACAGATCAACCACGGGGTTTGGAATAGATGTGAACAGTTTGCATTCATAACGACCAACATCCTCGTTGGTGACATTCTTCATAACCAGAGAACAGTCCTCTGTGACCCTCAGTCTGTCGGATTTAGCCTTTTCAACCTGCCCATCTCTCACCAGGTCTATTGCTATTTTGCTTTTTGAATATCTGACGGACCACGTAGTTTTGTTACAGTCGCTGGCGTTTCCACAAGGCAGAACGACCTCGCCTCCGTCTCTCACAGTGACCAACCGGCCTCCGGTCGCTGCAGCTGAGACCACGAGACAGAAATACAAAGAATAAAGAGAAATAAAAACATGGATATTGATGTCAGTGCAGGGACGTCACTAGGATTTAAAGACAGGGGGGCCTTAGCCCCCAGGAGAAGCATCTTCTCAGTACTGTATTAGAACGACACAACAACCAGTGAGTCAAGATAACAAGTTAAAAGTCTTCTTCCATTCTCTTGTGTTTAACAAGAGTTACTGTCCTGTTAACATTTAGACACATTAAAGCTGCTTAGAGCCTGATTATGTAAATGTGTCTTAAAGTGATACCGTATCTAATCCCTCTCTCCATTAGATAAGCTGCAGGTCTTTTTTTTGTATTTATTCTGTATTTATTACAGCAAAATGAGGATAGTGTCTGTAAAAAAAAAAAAAAATGAATAAAAAAATACATATTTGGATATAATTTAGAGTAGCTCCAGCCCCCTAAAATAGGCCGAACAACGTCACTGTGATGATTATTTTCGATACAGCAACAGTTTCCATATGTGCCGTCTGTTCTAGGGAATAAAGCAGAGGTCTTCAACGTTTCCAGACCAAGGACCCCCAAGGCTGATAGTGACCCGGTGGAGGGACATACTTATTGTATAAAATTGTGTTTTATTTAATATTAATGTGTAATGCAGCCTATAGTGCCATGTATAACAGGACTTCATTTTAATGCTAAGCCATTCCAATAATAATTGTTGACGATTCATACATTTATAGAACATATTTTAATTCTATGTTCTACATCACAATTTCACAACATAACATTTAAGAAAGAGGAAGATATTTGCTTCATATCGGTTGTATTCCTGTTAGGGTGTATTTTTGGACAGTTTGTGATCAAATCATTCAGGGACCCCCCCCCCCCCCCCCCTGTAGTAACTCTATAGATTATATATTATATATAGATGCATCCTTACCTGTAAGCTGAAGCACCAGGACCAGAAATAAAGACGCTTTAATCCCTCTGAATTCAGCCATCAAGCCTCTCCGTCTCTGAACTAGTTGCTATTAAAGACAAATGTTGCATCTACTTCCTCTTCTTAGAGTCACTTCCTCATCCTTCTCTTCTTCCAGATGTCACTTGCTGCTTATACGTGGACGGACCACATACGCTTTGACTTTCCATATCTATATCTATCTATATCTACTGTATATCTAAATATAAATATCTATATGTAAAATAAGAAATAGTAACGTATCACTCCATTACAGGCAGCGGTCACATCCTGTTTGTTCCCACAGTTAAAAAGAAGAGGACAACGATTGAGGAAGTTCAGCGTGTGAAGATGAATGATTTCAATGATGCAACTAGTTTTCTTCATTCTTTTTATTAGGAAACGGTTGTCATGGGGATGTTTGACAGCACAATACAGCGGTAGGAAGAGCATTGACTCAACAAGTGTGACGTGGTGGAACTTCATCAGGAGGTCCGATGTTTTCATAGTTCACCGTTTCATCGCCTCCGTCATAACGCACCTGTGAGAGGCAACACAGTCAAACCACACTTTCTAACCACAATCCCACTTTGGAGGTCTGGGAGACTCTTTAGTCCGGAGACACTTCCAAAGACTGAATGCAAAGTTAAAAATGAACCAGCTTCCAGAGGTCAAGGGGCACACAAGTTCAATGAAACCCTCGGGCCGGGTTTTAGCACCCAAAAGTCCCCACATCTTCTTCCTATGAGGACGGACCCTGAAAGCACCACGACCGGCTGATCTCTATCTGACCGGGTGAGATTGTTATGATCCAGAGTCACGTGAACCATAATTCCTGTTTGTCTACGGGAGCAGAGGATGAGCCTGTCCCTCTGTGTGTGTTGTTATCCGAGCTTTTCCTTGCTTGGTTTACACAGCCTGGCCCACCGAGCAGGCATGTCCACCCTCCCCTTCCCGCTCAGGTCAGTACTGCTGCCGATGTTAGCATGGTTAGCGATGTTAGCATGGTTAGCGATGTTAGCATGGTTTCTGTACACCAACCCCAGAAGTTAGCATCGCACTGATTCCCTCGACAGATCAAAGGATTTAGGATTGTTGCAGAAAGCGTCAAACAAACGTTTATGGTACTTTCAACACATGAACAGGACTTTTACAACTTTTAGAAGCACGAATGCTAATAGCTAACTTAAGGTGGACTCGTCGACCTGAAGCGTTTTTGCCGGTGAGGACTCATCCCTGCATCACTAATAGACCACCCAACATTTAAAGTGAGGCTGCATGTAAGAGTGATGAACTGGAACGTGTCATTGTTGTGTTGCAAAGACTCACAGCGATCTCCTCCGTCTGTGTTTTCTGCTCTGAGGAGAGACGAGAGGCGGACGGTGAAAACCCTCGTTCATCAGAAAGACCTCGTTACAACGTTTAATCTTTCTCACCTTTCATTCTCGCCAACACGTTGACCGCCACGACGCTGATGATGAGCGCTGCTAAACCCACGGACACGACGATGAACCTCAACCAGCCTGAAACACTCGGTTCAGCTTTAGACCACAAACCAGGGGAGAGAGAGAGAGAGAGAGAGAGAGAGAGATACTGAAGCTCATAGAATAAACTCTACTCACATTCAATCACATTCAAATATGAAGATTCAATGTTATTTTTTCTTATCAAATGTGTCCATGTCTTTCACCTGAGAATCCTTGAAAATATATCAATAATTATTTATTGTCGCTTCCTCACCTGAACACATGAACACGACTCAACAAACCATAGATGTGATATCATATCAACAGAGCAACCAACTTAAACAACTAACATTAAGCAACAATAAGCATTTCCCCTCTCTCTGTCTGTCACTTTGACTCAGATGAAGAGTTGTAAATATATTGTTAAAGGAAGGCATATGGTGATGATATCTTGTGTTTACCGTCTGTATGGACTGCATGAAAAACAACAATGTAATGTTAAAACATCAATATAAAGCCAAATGGAAAATGGATTTGGAGCTAGTCCTGGTTAGAGGTTGTGTAATAGTGCAAGGTATGTACGCACATCATTAACTACAGTTAGCACTTCTACGCTACGCTAACTACAGAAGGTATACTGGGTGTTTATACCTGCTGCTATTCGCTGGGAGACAGAGAGAGAAAGAAATGTACGATGTTGAGTCTACCTGGTTTGGTTGGAGTGTCATTCTTTGCAGACGATGTGTTGTTTTTCTCCTCTGATGTGCTTTCTATTGCTTTTGTTGAAAACAATATGAAATAATAAACATATGGTGATGAATTACCTTGTGTTTACCGTCTGTATGGACTGCATGAAAAACAACAATGTAATGTTAAAACTTCAATATAAAGCCAAATGTACCTGTTTTTGAGGGGGGGCCAACATTATACAGCAGCATTTTCCCACTCCTTCTGTCCGTCACGCTACACCTCAGACCCTCGATCTTTGACTGAGTGGAAAATCCCACCCTGGCTGAACAGGAAACTGGAAAAACCTCCACATGAGTGTTTTTACCACCATACAGCCACTCCACTGTGTGACTGCAACCACCATATGTGGACACCGAGCAGAAGAAGAAGACTTTACCATTCACCGTGTCTTCAGTGACTGGTGAAGATGGAGACAACAAGAGTTAAATTATCTTCATAACCATAATCATAAGAGTTGTATTGATTCTGTATATTGTTAAAGAAAGGCAGTTTGATGTAAATACTCACTGGTGACAACAGACAGAATTACAAAAGCACCTTCCCCTTGTTGTTGTCCTGATCTGTACTGTCTGCAGGTGTATATACCAGCATCCTCTAGTGTGACATTTCTTATAACCAGAGAACAGTCTGCTGCCACGCTCAGTCTGTCAGATGTAGCTTTGGAGATCCTTTTTTTATTAATCTGCCCGAGTGTAATCAGCTCTGATGCCGTATTTCCCGAATAACGATTGGATATCCAAGAAGTAGCGTCACATCTGTCCTGATCGTCTATCACATTGTAACAAGGCAAAGTGACTTCATCTCCAGCTCCGGTGGTGAAGGAGGAGGACTGTCCAGTTACTGCTGTGGAAGATAAGAGATACTTATAAAAAATGACCTTTGATAAGAATATGGATTTTATGTTTATACTGAGGACGATAATAAAAAAATAGCAAATGTCCCGACAAGAATCCACTTTACACACGTTCAAAACACTTCTCAATGAAATCAATGTTAGTAACTCAAATAATATTAGCCTCTTTTTGTCGTGTGTGTTTTGTTCATCGTTACCTGCAAACTGAAGCAGCAGAATCACAAACAAAGTCATTTGAATCCGTCTGAATTCAACCATCGTAACTCTCCGTCTCTCTCCTCTTCTCTTCGCCTAACTGTCTACATTTCAGACCTAGTTCTTCTTTAAGATGCCGTTTACTTCCTGTTGCTCGTGGCGTGCTTGGTGAGAATGTGGTTAACAACAGCGTCTACAGAGCTGAAACCCTGAGAAGGGATACTCTGAGTTCTCCATTCCAGAAAGAGAGTGAGGTCAGTTACCATGGTAACTGACTCTGTGAACCTAACCTGCTCGCTGGCAGGTTTGCTTCAACAAACTCCTACATGTCGCCGCCTCTTTCCGGAATCTGAACCAACTCTGAAAGAAATTTGCCGTCATTTCCTCGTCAACCTAATCGATATGGGAATAAAAGTGATTCTAGCAGCTTTCACTTGTTGTCATAGCAACAGCAAACATCCTTAGCGGAACCAAGGGACTTGTTAGCTAACATAGATGCCGGTTGTTAGCATCGTTATAACTCGCAAATTTGCAACTTTTCCCCCTGGAATATCTCCCCCTCTCTCAGCTCTGTTTTATAAAACTTTTTTTTTTTTTCTACAGTGGCCGTAATACGCCGTCGTAGGCATCAGTATGAAAATGTGATGTTATCATTTTCCTAGAGATTTTAACCAAATGTGTCCATGTTTTTCTCCGAGTCGTTGAAAATATATCAATAATTATTTCTTCCAAATTCTTGCTATAAAAATAACTTATATGGTAACAAATAAACGACTAATAAAAAGTATCTTTAATATTAATTCAAATAATGAATATGAATCAACTATATTAATGTCCCAGTTGGCAACATGTTTATGATCATATTCACTGAAGCCGACACTACGTTCTGATAGAACAACATAAATCATCCGGTTTTAGAAAAAAAGTGTGCCTCTACGTGAACGTAGAGCCTGTTGTTCGTTTTGCAAAGATTGACAACGCCCGGATCATCCTGTCCAATCAGCACGCAGGGCTGTGTTCGTGCACACACAGAGCCCCTCCCCCCTCGGGTCGTTCCACTATCACAGGGGGGAGGCGGAGGGAAGTAGCAACAAGCTTCAGATTCCTCGTTAAAAACCGAAACGAGGAGGTCCAAAACAACCAAGGAGAAGAAAACACCGGTGGAAAAGAAGGAAAAAAAGAAAGATGGCGACGGTGCCCGTGATAAAACCAGAGTCAACATCGGACCCGCGTTTCAAAGGTGGCGTGATCTAAGGGATTTCAAAGGGCAGGGAGTCGAGGGGAAGGAGCTCGGTGGTCGTGGGGGAGGAGCTCGGTGGTTGTGGGGGAGGAGCTCGGTGGTTGTGGGGGAGGAGCTTGGTGGTTCTGGGGGAGGAGCTCGGTGGTAGTGGGGGAGGAGCTCGGTGGTAGTGGGGGAGGAGCTCGGTGGTCATGGGGGAGGAGCTCGGTGGTCGTGGGGGAGGAGCTCGGTGGTCGTGGGGGAGGAGCGTGAGAGTTGTAAACATTCAAAATCTGACAGTATGGAGTGCCCTCCATCTGCCAGACTTGCCCACTGGGACTTTAAAGTGTGCAGTTTTCAGGTGTTGAGAAGAACACAACTCAGCAGACTGATGTGATGTCGTATTAACACTTTGAATGTTTCATTACAGTTCTCACCTGAGGTCGGAGTGTCGAAGAGAAACACCTGCACTTCTCCAGAGTAACCATCCGTCACTTTGCATGTGAAGGACGTAAACCTCGACGGGAAACTATAATGAGACGTCGGAATCGTCACAGAGGCGTCGCATTTGGACTCATAGGTCGTCTTGAAATGCGGGGGATGTTCGTCCAAAGCTCGACCCTGAAACAGCCACTTCACGGCGTGGTGACAGCCGCTGTACGTCGCCACGGAGCATCTCAACGCCGCCACACCGGTGTCGTTGATTTCGGTCACTGGTGGAGACGGAGAGAATCACTGCGATGTCCCAGTTTACTGGAGACCACAAGACCATGAAGAAGACCTTCAAAGCTCCATCGTCAGGCAGCTGGACTCCCTTCTGAAGACGTTTCTCCTCGAGGCTTCTTCAGGTCTACCTGACTAGTTGGGGGGGGGTCGCCAATACTTCAAGTGAACTGGATGGAGGGGTCACCTGGCCTGAGGAGCCTTTTTGCATACAGGTTAATGCAGAGCAATGAAGCAAGGAAGGCACAGACCTGTACATTGGGGGGACCCAGTCCCTCAGGTCAGGACTGGCAGTCCCTAAGGACTCGGAAGTCCCTCAGGTCGGGACTTGGCAGACCCTTACGACTTCTCTCAGGTGACCCAATCCAACACCTGTTCACACCCACTGGATGGCTGGTTAGGTCCAGGACTTACTTTCCCCCCTAAAGGGTCCAGGAGGGTCCCGTGCAGATTTAAAGAGGAGAAACGTCTTCAAAAACCTTTCAGCGGGTTTCCGGCTGCCTGATTTCAGGGATCACTCGATGACATCACGGAGCTGATGACTCACCGTGAACGACAGACAGAACCAGCTGAGCGTCTGATTTCGTCTGCAAACATACTGACCGGCATCCTCGTCCGAGACCGCCTTCAGGACCAGAGAACAGTTCTGTGTTAAACCCAGTCCCCCACGTTTAACCTGCCCTTGTGATACCAGCACTGCTGTCGCCTTATTGGATCTAGCCAAGAGCCACGTCGTCTTTCTGCAGTCGCCGCGGGCGTCGATGGCGCTTTCACAAGGCAGAGCGACCTCGTCTCCGTCTCTCACGGTGACGGAGCGGAACCGGTCTCCGGCCGCTGCAGCTGAGACCAGCAGACATATAAATGAAAAGAGGAATAAAAACAGGGATATTGATGTCATTTTTTTTTTAAAACAAACAAACAAAAAAACAAACAAACACAAAAGAGCGCCCTGACTTTGGACTTGGGAAAATAAATACATAAATAAATAAAAACATTTATAAAAAATAACTAAAGAAGAGATATAAAATAAATTATAAGATAAAACAGAGTAAATTACAATAAGTGCTAAATATATGTACATGCATACTTAGTTATATACATTTAAATAAAATAAATACAATACATAAATAAAAACACATTTATAAAAAATAAAGAAAAGATAAAAAAATAAATGATAAAATAGAGTAAATTACAATAAGTGCTGAATATATGTTCATACATACATAGTTCTATACGTAAATAAACGACAGACAAATAAGTAATTAATTAAATTAAGCAACAAAAAAACAACAATTTGAATTAATTCAGATGCTGGCATTTGGAGTGGAGCAAATTAATTTAAATAAACGTATCTTCCGTTAATTTAATAATTAATAATTTGCTACAGCAACCCATTACATGTGAAGATTATTCCATTAAACTCGCTGGAAAACAAACAGACTCCTTGTCCGTCTTGATTAAATGAAGATCAAGTTATAAAAGTAATAATATTAATACATGTTTCTGTAGTCATATACATGTTATAGCATCCTTACCTGTAAAGTGGAGCACCAGTACGAGGAATGAAGACGCTAGAATCCTTCCGCCTTCGGCCATCCTTCTTCTACTCCCGTCTGCCGTCCGAGTCTTTAAACTGGTGCTTCTTATAGGAAAACCTATCACTTTGACTCCGGATTAAGATAAGAGTTGTAAATATATTGTTAAAGAAAGGCAGTTTGAAAACAATATGATGTAAATACTCACTGGTGACAACAGACAGAAAGTCATTGTGACATGAATCTTGTTTTCCATTCATGTAGACAGATCAGCTTCTCTGAATCTATTGTTGATGTCTAAACAGCCCAGAAGACCAGATGTGTTTGAGTTTAGAGATGAAGAGACGCCATATAGGAAACCAGTATCAACCATCTGTGGGTTGGGAAACCAGTCACTTCCTAATTTTTCTTAATGCAGGTTGTGCGTATCAACTTTTCACTTTTCATCGTAGTCGGCTTCTTGTTTATTTTGTTTTCCAACAGTCATGCTTCCATCTTCCAAAGTGTCTTGTTATTATACCTTCTATTATAAATTCCCACCTGCAAAAACTGTATTCAATTTTAATTTGGATGTAAAGTTGAATTCAAGTCAAAGTATGGTGGTTGCTTTTTCAAATTCAGACACGATTAGAAATATCAAAGATGTGGAATTAATTCAGATGGTTTCAAAGTAAAAACAAAATTCAAACATTTAAATATTAAGAATCCAGTCGTGATTAAATTCACAAATAAGTTAAGTCTCAACAGATTCAAATCATCTTAGTACAGGGAGTATCAGAAAACCACCTGATCTCAAACTACACACCTAAATATTCACCTGGTTCTGCTCATTGTGATACAACTTTCTCACAATTCCCCCAAAAATACACAAAACAAAAAGTTGAAAAAGAAGATGAAACTTTTTGTCTTATTGTTGCCGGTCTGTAACAAGACAAACACTGTCACGTTGATTGTAATAAAACACAGAAGCAACATGTCATAGGGGTAACCAATATTTTAATTTTTTTAAATTTAGATATGAAAGACATTCTTCATAAAATACTTTATTTCTTTCTTCCAAATTGCGGCATGGAGGTGTGCTGTTCAGCATATTCTCATAACTGGTATGAAATTATTTTTTAAAACACTGTAATAAAACGGGCAGTTTTTGCTATAGTAATACAATTTTCCATTTACGTGACGTCACAGAGGTCAAGAAACAAGATCCAGCGAGTGCCTGCATCCACAGAAACCAATTAAAAAAACAACCAAAGACATGTGGTACATAATCACAAGATCATCTGAGGCAAATTCAAAACATACTGCACTCCTTGACATGCTTGAAAGTGTCTTAAAGAAACGACAGAGGTATGTGAATGAAGGAATAAAGGAAAAACCGATCTCCGGCCTTTAAATACGACCAAACTGAATGTTTTTCTGCTGCCAGTTCAGAATCACGTCCTTATCATTATTTTATGACGAAAGCCATAATTATTGTTGTTTAATATCGTGTCAGAAAAAATGAACATCCACATCGTATTTAGATGATAGGAAAATTCCGGCAAATCCTCACATTTTAGAAGCTGGAACCAGCAAATGTTCGGCTTTTTTACGCTACTTGAACTCTCTGACGATCCACCGATTGTCGTCACCATGGCGATCGTTGACACAGACGATTAAAATGAGTGATCGCAGAGAAAAGCTGGAGTTCAGTTTTCCCCGTATACGCACACACATAAAGAAAACGCCGAGGCCACATGGGAGGATTTAACCGACTCTGGATCGGTTCTGGAATAAGTTTGTTTTCGGTATGAAAGACAGACGACCCCGAACAAGAGGGGAAAAAAGACATTTTCAATTTTAAGCCGGCTCAATGTGAACGTAACTCTACGTCAGTGCAATAAAGGTTCAACAAAAAAGGAAGGAATACCCAGCCTGGATGCAGGATACTTTCTGCAGCAGCTGGTTTCACATTGTTGTGTCCTCAGGTCCGCTGAGGCTTCGGAAGCCTCACGATCCCTGACTGGCTTCCCACCGGCTGGACCGTGTTCAGGGAAGGGAAACGACGCCAACCACCTTTTTTTTTAATATATATCCGGCAGCTGAATCCAGGGTCTTGGGACGTCCTCTCATGTATTAGCTGGTGAATTGATCAATAATTGGCTGATCAAGCTTCGGATCATTATCAGGTTTCCTGTCTTTCCCCTTCGATTTTCAGTGCAAATCAGTTAGAAAAGTCTTTCTCACGTCCACCGAGTTTCACACTGAAGGAGCGTTAACAAGTGCATTTTTTTTTCTTTTTTTTTCTGTTGTTGGAAAAAAACAGTAACAAAACTAGAATCTCAGTTAAAATAACAAGGGAAAAATATACACAAATATATCTTTACAATATATTATGTACATTTACATGAACTCTTTAAAAAAAGAAAGAAATCCAACACAAGGCTGCCTTTTTTTTCCCAAGGAGAAAGTGGGGTCGTCCCTATGCGTTGTGAAAACGTGAGCCGGCGGTCGTCGTTGCCGCTGGAGACGGCGGCCTCGTCATCCCGCTGCACTTTCTTACGTGACACAAACACACATTCTCCATCCTCCGCCGACGAGAAGGCGGAGGATCTTTTAAACGGCGTGTCGGGCAGATCTCCGGTAACGACATGACGTCTCTGAAATGTTCAGCGCTGGAGGCGCCGTGTTGAATCGTGGGTAATTGTACTACAGGTAATAAAGACTCCCTACATCGTATTGCAGTGTGTTCAAAGGCCAAACGCTAGTTATACCTCAACGCCCGTTTCCCCAATTGTAGGCGTCGAGTGTGAATCTGATACCGAGAGGCGGGTCAGGATTTATCCTGCACCTTCAGCAGCGACTTCAGGTGAACAGTCATTTGCTCCCGGCTTTGGTTGCCCTGTCGAGGCCCGTTCTCTCCGACCCAGTGGCTGGGCGGCTTGGGCAAGACGCTCGGTGACGGCGGCTCGCTGAACTTGGCTCCGGCGTAGACCTTCTCGCCATCTTTGAAGCAGTCGGGCGACGCGTTGACGATCTCCACGTTGTCGGAGGTCTTCTGCTCGCGGAGCGCCGGCTGCTGGAGAGACGAGAGGGGCTTCTGCGGACTGCCGCCCCCCGTCTTCTTGGCGGAGTGAGACGATCCGGGGCTTTGGCCCGGCTTGGCCTTGCGGCTCCGGGTCGGGATCATGTTCTGAGTGAGGTGGTCGTGGCGGGGCAGGGTGCGGGCCGGTTGGCCACCTGGCGGCACAGCGCTTCGCTCCAATCTGACGCCTTTCGTTTTCAGCAGCTAAGAAAAACAAAAACAAAACAAAAATAGTATTATTATTATTATATTTCTGGACAAATCCACATCCTCCCCAACATCACCACGAAAACACCTTTTTTGTCAGGACGTCTGTTTTTTCTTTGATGCCGTAAATAAACGTTTAGCCAGAACAAGTAAACTCTTCTTTTTGGCCCAGGGTTCCTACACCTGTCCAATGTCAAATTCAAGCACTTTCCAAGCATTTCCAGGTGCATTTCCATGCTTTTCCAGCACCTTCCAGCTGTGGTAAACTCCATCTTTGTATCAATCCAATGGTCAGTATTCAGTCTACTTATTATGTCACTTGTTCATCACATTAAATGAGATGTTATTGTCCTCTAAACAACCAACATGATGTTTGGAGACAGCTTTTTACAGAAGGACCACAAATGAAAGGAAAACTAATTCCAGTAACAGATCCACAGAAATATAATCACCAACTATTTTCATCATCTGTTCATCATCAAAAGTCATTTTTCATAAACAAATGTCAGAAAATGCTGTTTTCAGTCCCTCAGATATGGAGATCTTCTTTTCTCTGTTCTATCATAGATGTCATCACATACAACACACATTTATAGCACTTGTCAAACCTTGAAAACAACACTCAAATTCAAGTGTTTTCAAGGATTTCCAGCACCCCGTACGAAACCCTGCGATGTGTGCAACCTGCTGCGTTCACAGGCACAGAGCTGCACGCAGCAGAGACCGGAAGCGTGTTCACTGACGCCTACTTTCGATTCTTTCACATCAGGATAAGAAACTGCGTCACGTCAGAAACTGGACCCTAAATCTGCTTTATTACAAGAAAACATATTAATACCTATTTGACGTCGTCTTTTTTGCGAGGCGTCATAAAAACACGTGGCTTCAAAAATACTCATTTTATTTATTTATTCTTTTGCAAAAGGAGAATCTTTAATTGAGCACCAAAACCAAGGGTTTGCAAAAAGCTGCACGTCACAACAGCGTCTGTGTGGTAAACAGGATGTATGTTTGTTGACCGAACGGCAGCATACGTCACGAGACGAACAAGGAAGTGGACCTCTTTTTTTACATTTATTTTTATTTATTTAAGAAAATTCCTATACAAACATATATGGCTCAAATACTACCAATCATAACACAAATAAATAAATAATAATAGTTACCTCTTTCTTGGCGCCCTGTTTGAGGTGATGGAGGGTCAGCGTCGCACCGGAAGCCGACTCGTTACCGGGCTGAGCCGCGGCTTTGTTGACGTTAACGGACAGAGCCGCCAGCGTGTTTGTGTTGTTGTTGTTGTTGTGGTCGCACGGCCGGATGTTGTTGGGGCCGTTCCTCGGAGGCTTCTGGTGACGCGGCGGCGGCTGCGTCACTCGCAGCTTCTTCTTCGTCGTCGTCTTCTTCTTCTCTCCTTTCCGGAGCAGCGTCGGCCTCGTCTTGTTGCCCGCTTTCACCCCATCGCCGCAGCTCGATATCGGGTTGTTGTTCTCCACGTTCCCGATGTTGGTCTCATCGATGTGAGCCGAAGAACCGTCCAACATTTCGTCGAGCTGGCGGAAACATAAACACGCTGTTCTCCCCTCCTCCCTCTCCCCCCCCCGCGCGGCTAGTAGGGTTAGCAAAGGCACAAGCTAGTTAGCAGTCAGCTAGCTGCTTCCTTCGCGGGCTCTACGCGTTCTTACTCGGATATATAACACCGTGTTGACGTTCCCGAGGCTCCACTTTAAGAATATCAATAATTTCTACTGCTAAAAAAACGATGGACGTCCTTTATCCCGAGTAGCGTCGGTGTACGTGAGCTAGTCTCTAACGCCAAAAGCAGAAGTTGCGTTAACAGCACAGATGATACTCTAGCGTTGAACCATGAAGCTTCCGGTGTTGTATTTTCAAAATAAAACCGCGACGTCCAGAGACGCAATGCAGATAGCGCGTAGCTTCCTCAGGCCAAATTGAATTCCAGATTAATTCATTCCTAGAAAACACAAAACATGAAATTCTTTCTTTTTATAAAATGTAATAACACACGGTAATCTGTTGGTGGGACCCTCCAGCAGACATCACTCACTACAGCTCATTTTTAGTATGTTTGCTCTCAAGAAGAATTATACTGATCATTGGCTTAAGTAAAAGTACCCAAATGTAAATATACTTTACCATAGGAAAGATTCCTGCATTCAAATTCATACAAAACAAAATATATGAAAAGCGTTCTCAGCTAAATGATGACTGTATCAACTGTTGATGTCATCATATTATTATTAGTCATTTGCATTAGCAAATATCGATGTGAAATTATTTGATCTGTGATAATGTGCCGTGTTTGATGTGCTTTACATGTGAATTTACAAAGTGTAGTGGAGTATAATGGTTACTGCAGCATGTTGATAGTTAACATTAAACCATTATTTTGTACATTCGCTCCCAACTTCCGACATTGTGTTCAGTTTGACAAACATCCACTTCCTGGTTTCTGTTTCCAGTAAGACGCGTTTCTGACTTGTCAGGT
Organism: Eutrigla gurnardus; assembly: GCF_963514095.1. Lineage (NCBI taxonomy): Eukaryota > Metazoa > Chordata > Actinopteri > Perciformes > Triglidae > Eutrigla > Eutrigla gurnardus. The sequence goes on from NC_139927.1 coordinate 2,990,284, forward strand.
GACACTTTGCCTTTTTATTTTGGTTGCACTTAAAAAATAAAAAAAGATGAATACTGTTCAACTGCTATGGCTGAAGAAATAAAGTAATATGAGTTTTGACGGGAAATAATATTAATAATAAGACAATCTTTAAATAATTTATCAATCAAACATTTGTTGGTTCCAGTTTCTTCCTTATTTCTCTGTTTAAATAATTGTAAATGTAATAGATTTGTGTCTAAGATTCTTGTTTGGACAAAACAGGCAATTTGAAGATTCATGAGAAGCAATTATGACTGTTTTAAAAATGATTAATTAATTAAGAATTTAGCAAAAGTTAATAACAGCTGAATCAACAATAAAAATATTTTTTTTTAGTATCCCTGAAGAATTTGATGAGCGTTTAAACCAGCAGAAAGGCTTTGTTCATTTATAACACAATTATGTAGAATTCAAATACTTTGCACTAAAATGTCCAACAATGTGAAACCGGAATCATTCAGCAACACGACTAAATACTCATCTACATAAAAAGTGTAGTTTCTTTTCAAAGGCAAATCTGAGAGTCACACGGGAGGAAAAGGTGTTCAAGGTTTGTATCAGTACAAAAAATAGATCTATAAACAATATACAAATACAACAGAAACATCTAAATATCCATCCCTGTGACCGCAGGACATATAATCTGTCACCATGACCGTCGAAGGCAAATCAAAGAGACATAGAGGGTCCTGGAGGCAGCGTCAAGGCTCCAGGCTCAAGGCTCCAGGCTCCAGGCTCAAGGCTGGGCCTCAGCTTCAGCAGGTTCGTCATAGATGTAGCTGCCGACGCCTCCAGTGTTTACACCTGAGGGAGAAGGAGCAGTCATTACCTTTAAAGGGTCAGTTCGTCCAAACAACCCTTTGGTTGTTGAAAGGGATTACTGTTAATAATAATAAGTATAATGAATAAAATGACTGCTGCTTGTAGTGTTCCTGCTGCTGTGTGAAGGAACAAGAACAAGCTAATAATAAATAAATAATAACAAATCATCTGTAAGATACATTTAAAAAGTACAAATTTACTTTTGACTCATGAACAATAACAAGACGCAGACTTTGACCAAAGCGTTTTTTTCACAACGAAAGTGTATAATTATATTTTTTACATCTATAAACATCATACGTGTAACGTTATTATTCTCTTGCCATCGACTAACAAACTTCATGTTCCTCTCTTTTAACTGAGCTTCAATCTGACACTCAAGGCCACAAAAACATGCATTTATTTGTCTTCAAAAGACTCCCTGTGATCAATACATGCTGGTTCCAGGTCTGACCCAGCCCCCCCAGCTGGTCTACCCGGGCCGTGGTGGTTCCAGGTCTGACCCAGCCCCCCCAGCTGGTCTACCCGGGCCGTGCTGGTTCCAGGTCTGACCCAGTCCCCCCAGCTGGTCTACCCAGGCCGTGGTGGTTCCAGGTCTGACCCAGCCCCCCCAGCTGGTCTAACCAAGCCGTGGTGGTTCCAGGTCTGACCCAGCCCCCCCAGCTGGTCTACCCGGGCCGTGGTGGTTCCAGGTCTGACCCAGCCCCCCCAGCTGGTCTACCCGGGCCGTGGTGGTTCCAGGTCCGACCCAGCCCCCCCAGCTGGTCTAACCAAGGGCTGGTCTACCCGGGCCGTGGTGGTTCCAGGTCTGACCCAGCCCCCCCAGCTGGTCTACCCGGGCCGTGGTGGTTCCAGGTCCGACCCAGTCCCCCCAGCTGGTCTAACCAAGCCGTGGTGGTTCCAGGTCCGACCCAGCCCCCCCAGCTGGTCTAACCAAGCCGTGGTGGTTCCAGGTCCGACCCAGTCCCCCCAGCTGGTCTAACCAAGCCGTGGTGGTTCCAGGTCTGACCCAGTCCCCCCAGCTGGTCTAACCAAGCCGTGGTGGTTCCAGGTCCGACCCAGCCCCCCCAGCTGGTCTAACCAAGCCGTGGTGGTTCCAGGTCTGACCCAGCCCCCCCAGCTGGTCTACCCGGGCCGTGGTGGTTCCAGGTCTGACCCAGCCCCCCCAGCTGGTCTACCCGGGCCGTGGTGGTTCCAGGTCTGACCCAGCCCCCCCAGCTGGTCTAACCAAGCCGTGGTGGTTCCAGGCCTGACCCAGCCCCCCCAGCTGGTCTACCCGGGCCGTGGTGGTTCCAGGTCTGACCCAGCCCCCCCAGCTGGTCTCCAGTCAGCTGTGACCCTGACTTCATATTTACCTTTGGGTCCAAACAGCACAGCGTAGCAGGGTTTGTGGCAGTACGGCTGTCCGTCATGCTGCAACAGAGAGAAAACATCCGAACACCTTCTATGAAGTCGAGTATACGATGCACATTTATAACACATTATAATGCATTTAGAAGATTTATATACAAGTGGTTGTAAATGTTTCTCAGCATGCATGACACCTTGTAAAAAGGTGGTGGACATAATGTGTATTATATTAAGATTCTTCTTTTAAACACTGGGGTCATTTGGGCATCGAGGAATAAAGCATTATAATACATAACATATAAAATGAATTTTATTTCATGATTTTTTTTACATATAAAATACATGTTTTTTTATGAATTTTCTCAACATATAAAATTACTTTTTATCATTTTTTTTGACGTATGATACTATGACTTTTTTCATGACTTTTTCAGACATTATAATATTACTTTTCTTGTGACGTCTTTCAACATTTAACACATAGTACTCAGGTTTGTGTAGTATTTGTGTTTCACCTCTGCGTGGCTGCCGGCAGCCAGAGTCTTACTGCATCTCTCACAGCGCAGACAAGGCCGGTGCCAGTTCTTCCCAAGAGACGACACCTTCTCAGCTACACACACACACACACACACACACACACACACACACACACACACACACACACACACACACACACACACACACACACACACACACGGAGATAGTCACCATGGAAACCAGCACTACATATGCACATAACTGTAAGACAGTGATCTGCTTACCGAAATAAACCGTCTTGTTGCATCGGGGGCAGATGTTGGGTCCTCCGGAGAAAGAGGAGAAGCTCGCAGCTAAAAATAATAATAATAATAATAATAATAACTAATCACATTGATCTTCATCTCTCTATTATTGTGTATCTTCATGTTTTTCACTGAAATGATCACTTTGATGATCTTTCTTTGCATCAGCAGTACAAGTTCTCACTTTTTACTCCCAGTTTATATATTTTTATCATCTTGATTTTCCTCTAAACATCATCAGTATGTTTTTTAATCATCATTGCAACTAAACCAGAGGTCTTCAACGTTTTCAGGCCAAGGACCCCCAAGGTCAGGAAGATTTATATTTGTTAATATAGGTGGTATTCATATTAAGGTTGATTTTTGGACATTTTTAATAATTTCGGGGACCCCCTGCAGTAACTCTGCAGACCCTCTAGGGGTCCCGGACCCCCTGTTGAAGATCTCTGCTCTACAGTGACCTGAACTAAACCTCCCAATCCCTGTGGAGAGGAAACTCCTCTTTTCTTTCTGTTTTTGCTGCACATTTTTGTTTCTCACCCTTCACTGGTCCCCGCACGGGGGCTTTTCTCTCCGCCTCTGGCTTGGCATCTGTTTCCATGGAAACGGCAGCAGGGGCTTCGTTGACGGGAGCGTCGTACACGTAGGAACCGGCTCCGCCGATGTTCACGCCTAACGCACACAAACGCTGCGTTACATACATGCAAATGACCAACAGAGTCGCGATAAATGTCTGGAAACAAGAAGAAGTAGCACCTTTGGGTCCGAAGAGGGCGGCGTAGCACGGCTTGTGGCAGTAAGGCGTCCCGTCATGCTGCAAAACACAAAGTAAAAAACGTTTCATTCAACACATTCTTGTATTTAGTCTGTTTGGATTAGCATAATGCTAAATGATAAATGAACCAGGACATTTATAAGACCTGTCTGCTCTGTTATTCTCTCTGTTCACAGTGATTCATCAACACATGACCAAAGAGCCAAATAAGACCATCGGTCCGGACTCTTCTCTATTAAAATCCACTTTGCTTCAGAAATTCCCCACCATGATCATTTTGAGGACTTGTTTAAAGCGAATAGAGTTTCCAGGAAAACCTCCTCAGCTGGACTTCTCGTGTACGACACTTCTCAGACCTAAAATATGCAACATCGCCGGCCTTCATCGAAAGTATCGTTGTGGTTTTATTGTTATATTAGTACGCACAAGAACTGCTACTTTATAAACTCGCAAATTTGCAAGTTTCTTTCTCGGAATATTGCCCCCCTCTCTTGGCTCCGTTTTTCCCCCTTTTTTTCCAACAATACGCCGTCGTAGGATAATTAATATTAGTCAGCAAAAACCCCAAACATGATAGATAAATAATATTGATGATGAGACCTGAATGAGTCATCTTACCTCGGCGTGGCCTCCTGGGTTCAACGTCTTGCTGCAGCGTTCACATTTCAGACAGAACTTGTGCCAGTCTTTCCCTAAAGACGACACCTTCTCCGCTGCAGAAGAAGAGACACAGGTGAGGGTTTGGTTTCCACGAGAATAAAAACCTGTAAATGGTACGACCCGCTAGACAACAACATTTGGAGACGTTGTTGTGGAATCAGGCTCTTTAGATTGCATTTCAAACGTCGTCCCGTTTCACGTGAGCAGAAGAAACTTCACTAATCTGCATAATGACTTCTTTTGCTTTTGGTATCTTCAGTATATTCCGATAAAAATAATTAATTTAAATACAATTTTGAAAGCACGCTGCTTTTGTACTTTTATAAAGGACAGAGGTGACGGAGGGTCACGGCCTCTCCCAGAATATCCCAGCAGACGCCCGAGCTCCTGATACGACGTGACACTTCCTGTTCAGACTCACCGGCCGGCCCGCCGCCGTGACACGTGATGGTTTGTCACCTCGGCATGCGGCGAGCACTTTGCATCGATGGCGGAGCACGTGAGTGTGTAACAAGTGTACAGTTGTGTGTTCTTGTGCACTGCGAATAACAGTAATTAGTCTTTCTTTAAGGAATGATATTTGGGTATGCCGTTTTGGGAGCAACATCATACATTAGGATTCAAGTTTATTTATTTATTTATTTATGGATGAAATGTGTCGTTTTTTTCATTTATTTATTTCCTTGTGTCAAATGTAAGAACTTTCCTTTTTTTCACCATGGCAACAACATGACTACATCTCTTTTTCTGTCATTTGTTGTATCAATAGAATACTGACTTTAAAATCAGATTAGAAATTGCACAAACAAACCACTTGATTGCAACTGAAAAACCCCCTAAATAGACTAAATGTCTGAGCTTGAAATGTAATAAAATGCGTCTCCATTCTAATAAATTCCCCGTGCAGCAGCAGCAGCAACAGCAGCAACAGCAGCAACAGCAGCAGCATTAACAACAGCAACATTAACAGCAGCAACAGCAGCAACAGCAGCAGCAACAGAAACAGCAGAGGAAACGTGTAAATCTACTGCAGGAAGGAGAGAACAGCAGGTTTGGTTGAGGCTGCAGGGCGGGGCGTTTTTTTTAAGACGAAAGAACAAAAAAGGAAAATCGATGAGCGATCGATGAATTATTAACAATGCCATGTGGTGTTTATGGAACTGAAAGGAGGCTTAAAACATGGATAACCATCTCTCCAAAAACAATGCCATTTAAAGGAGGACGATGAAGACGGTAACTTTGCAGAAGCCGTGAGACAACAGAGTTCAGACTGGTGGTCATGAGCTGACAGTTAATGGCTCTGTAATCTTATCCAAGGACTGGGATCCAATTATAGCCCGGTCTGGTCCACATTACCAGTCTGAGTCCTGGACTGGGAAAATAAAAATCAGAGAATTTATAATAGGAGGTTTATTACATCTAGTTACTGTTTATTATTATTATTATTATTATATGTGATATATGTTGGCCTGTCTCTCTATCTATCCATCTATCCATCTATCCATCTATCTATCTATCTATCTATCTATCTATCTATCTATCTATCTATCTATCTATCTATCCATCTATCTATCTATCTATCTATACATCCATCACGTGACTATAAAACAAATGTAGTATTTGCCTCCAAAACCAAGGGAAGTAGTACAATACTTGAGTAAATATACTTTCTCTCCCGTGGAGACGTGACGAGTCAGCGTTTTTTCACTGGCTGTTCCCTCGTCTTGAAGTCTGCAGGTTTTTTTTGGTTGGATGCCTGAAATTACGATCTGTGGGTTCACGTAAACTGAAGAGATTTGAACCTTTTGTTCTGCGATACTACTACGATAATTCCGCTTGTTACATTCCATCCATTATTATTATCTGTGTATCCTATCTTGTATTCACTTGCTTTTCAAAATAAACTTCCTTAGCTGCGCAACAAAAACACTTCTCGAGGTTTTGTTTGTTATGTAAATTAACTACATTTCTGACGTAACTGGCGTGAGTCAATTCCGTGATTTCTGCAACAAATCAATGGTGAAATAACTCAAGGGTCACTTGGTTTCACACGGGATATGAACAGTGGTCTCCGTAGTGAAAGTCCTGTCTGTGATATTTATCGTCAGTTTCTCTGACGTCTAATAATGACTCGAATGGGTTTACATCGCAGTTAGTAAAAACGCTGAAAACACTGTGAAAGGGTTAAAGTTCATAGAAAAAAACAACCTGTCAATCAGCAGGTAAGCCCCGCCCCCTAAAGCATCCCCTGCTTTCTGGTCTGGTGGACTCTAAATGGACCATAATGTACTAAATGAACATCATGCTGGAGTGAAGAAGACTTGAAACTAGAGATTGAGAGCATAAACTCATGTTTACAATGTTTACTGAGATAATACATCAAGAGAGAAGTAGGACCATTTTCTCATAGACTTCTATACAACCAGAGAGGAGTCGCCCCCTGGTGGCCAGCAGAGGGAAGTAGGACCATTTTCTCATAGACTTCTATACAACCAGAGAGGAGTCGCCCCCTGGTGGCCAGCAGAGAGAAGTAGGACCATTTTCTCATAGACTTCTATACAACCAGAGAGGAGTCGCCCCCTGGTGGCCAGCAGAGAGAAGTAGGACCATTTTCTCATAGACTTCTATACAACCAGAGAGGAGTCGCCCCCTGGTGGCCAGCAGAGAGAAGTAGGACCATTTTCTCATAGACTTCTATACAACCAGAGAGGAGTCGCCCCCTGGTGGCCAGCAGAGAGAAGTAGGACCATTTTCTCATAGACTTCTATACAACCAGAGAGGAGTCGCCCCCTGGTGGCCAGCAGAGAGAAGTAAGACCATTTTCTCATAGACTTCTATACAACCAGAGAGGAGTCGCCCCCTGGTGGCCAGCAGAGAGAAGTAGGACCATTTTCTCATAGACTTCTATACAACCAGAGAGGAGTCGCCCCCTGGTGGCCAGCAGAGAGAAGTAGGACCATTTTCTCATAGACTTCTATACAACCAGATAGGAGTCGCCCCCTGGTGGCCAGCAGAGAGAAGTAGGACCATTTTCTCATAGACTTCTATACAACCAGAGAGGAGTCGCCCCCTGGTGGCCAGCAGAGAGAAGTAGGACCATTTTCTCATAGACTTCTATACAACCAGTCTCTTGGTGTCTTCTTATAACTGGGTCTATATTCCTCTCATCTGCGATACAGCTGAAATTAATATACGATTAATCTTTTAAATGATATACAGAGCTTTTATTGGCAACAATTTTAATTACCAAATAATCGTTTGAATGATTCTTTGGGAGTAATTGGTTGAAATAATTATAATAGTTTTATCTTATATTTAACATGTTACCCCCCAAAAAACAGATATTAAAACAAAACAGCAACCGTCTTCAAATAGCCCTTAATTTTTAAATCTTTCAAGCTCATAATAAAACGACATGAACATGCAGCAGCAGCAGTGTTTAAAACACCATCTACATCTCCAAATAACTCAAAGGGATGAACACGTGTAACTCCTCACTATGAGCTTATCATCATATTTCAGCCTAAAACAGGCGCGTCATCACCGGATTCATCTCCATAACACCACCTGAATAAAAGGTGTGCTCACATTCCTTTAAATAGAAGAGTTGGGTTTTTTTATGGAATGAGTCACCGGATATATTTTCATTAAATACAATATTCTCGGACGTTTTAAAATAAATAAATAAAACTAATATAATATAATAATAAAATAATATATTACGAGATAATTGTGGAAATTAGATGTTGTGTGGATGGATCCGAGTCTCAGACCCTCCGTGAGTCTCGCCTCTGAAAACAAGCTGTTCTGCATTCAATTCAATTAAATAGGACGCTAACAATGCCGAGCCTCACGATCAGAACGTCACACACAAAATACCACTCACCGAAATACACCGTCTTGTCGCATTTTGGGCATTTTGACGCCATGTTGCACGTGAACAAAGAGAGGGAGTCGTTTTCAGTCGCTGTCCTGTCTGTCTGCCTGTCTGTCTGACTGCCTGCCTGTCTGTCGGCAGCAGACACACCTCAGCGGATGGTAGCGGTGGAGATGATGGCAGGGGCGCACGCTCTCATCCTCCTTTTGGCTGCTCTGCTGCATTTGCGTAACCCCGCCTCCGCCGGGATGACGTCATGTCGTTTCCATTCTTCCATCCTTCCAGAAATAAAATGTAGGCCTATGATGCATTTATTTTGGAGCTGCTCCATTGGTGAAGATTATCTGGTTAAAAAAATGTTTTATGAGTGAGAATATCAAAATGAAAGCCAGAAAATGTGTCGCTTATTATCGCAAAATGTTGAGAATTTGCAGAAATCTCGACATCTTCGACGTTGGACTCGCGTCCTCCTACCTACGGGATACGTGTTGCTGCAGGCGCCTTTATTTCAGGAAATGTGATCAAATCCCCAAATCTTAGCAACGTTTGCTCCCATGCGTCCGCCGCCCTTCAGCTCTGTTTGTGTCCTCTGTGGTTGCTAGGTTACGCTGGCGGGACGCCGCGCTCTTCACAGGGAATGTTAAGTGATGCTCTGCAGCTCCTGCAGGATTCCTGCACATTCTTGGCCCAACAAGAGCCGACACAAGTTGGCCTTTTGTGTGGCGTTAAGAATGAGGAATACATGAACATTCAAATATCAATTATTTTTGTTGTTTTTTTAGGGCAAAAAAATTACTTTAATTTATTTCCCTCGGTAAACCTCCAGGTTTTGTTGGAAATATGCAAAGAAATGGTTTATATCACCATATTTCCCCTCTGTTTTATATTAACATGCAGACATTATTTTGTTTTTCATACTACATGGTGTAATAGCATTTATTTATTTATTTTTTCAACCAAAAACATGGAGCAACTTGTTGAACATGGAGGTTCCATAAAGTAAGAAAACCAAGATGACAAACTTTATTACTCAATTGAACCTCATCAACAGCAGCTCATACTGGATCCACTCTTTACCTTTCACAATAAAAGCCCTAGACATTGAAATATAGAAAATATTGCTACTAAGCTTTTCACATGGCCGATGCAAATGAATATTCTGAACTATAATGTGGCCTTGCTTTAGGACGTTGATCTCTACTCCCGTCGTGCAGACTGTCGGCTATAGTTGGCAGCAACAAAGCAATGAAAGGAAGAAGACTTCAAACAATGGATGCATCGATCTGCTTTGAGGAAGTTTTATGAGGAATGAAGTGTATCGGTGTTTTAACCAGAGTAACACCGAAACATAACTTTTGTTAGTTTACAGCCCTGATGCCCACTTTTCCCTGTGGTAGTAAAAGTAGAAGTGATAGAAGTAGTAGTGATAGAAGTAGTAGTGATAGAAGTAGTAGTGATAGAAGTAGTAGTAGTAGTAGTAGTAGTAGTAGTAGTAGTTGTAGCAGTGGTAGTTGTGGTAGCAATAGCCCCTGGTGGTTACCGACCCTGCCTCACAAACTACTGCTGTCTTCCCTCGTGTTCGTTCTTCTTCCACGATGGACTGAAGAAACCGTTTGTGTCAGAAAGACTTTCCTTTGTTTTTAGGTCTCCTAGGCCAACAAGTGCATGCTGTATATTTTTATAAACATTTCATAAACAGATTCGGCAAAGATGGAAACAGTGGCGATTCTTTTTTCCACATATTGCATTTGGTCTTGAGCCAGCCGGGCCTGGGAACGCGCTGCTCTTAAAATAAACACATCCAGATTGAGTCCCAAAGTAATCTTGGCTCAGACATTGTCACGCCACGGTGAATTTCCTGTTTTATTTTGAAAAGTAACTCTCCTCTCGTGTCAGGTCACTTGCCCTTCCTCATGTGTTTCTGGTCTGAAGTCTCCTCTGATCCCTGATTGTTTCCACCTGTTTTCTATTATCCTCTTGTGTCTTATAGTGGCGTCTCCCTTTGTCCTTTGTCCGTCTCCCTGGAGTATATCGTTGGTCTATGTACCTCCAGGCCTTGTTTGTCCACAGCCCACGTCAAGAATCCCATGAGTTTGTCTGATCTGGATTCCTGGCTTTCCTCTTTAAGAGTGATTTTTTGCTGTAGTTTCTGGTCAGCTCTAGAGAAGCTAGGTATGTTTGTTTCCTTGTGCTGATCTCCGTTGGAGTGCTTTGCTTTGTACCTTTTTCCGCTCTAGAGTAGCACAGTTAAGTTTATAGCCTTGTCTTTTTCCTCCGTTGGAGTGATTTTCTTTTCGTAAAGTTAATAGTTTATTCCCTCATAGCATAATGTAGTTATCTGCCTTTTTCTTTGTCTCCTTAGGGAGTGATTTTTCGTTATTTTTCCCGTAAGGTTTGTTCTCGGTTATTAACACAAGTGTTTCACAGCCTGTTTTGTTCTCACTCTGTCAAGGGAAGTTTGAAATAAAGATCTGCCTGAGCTGTTGAACCTCTGCATCTGCGTCCTCTTTCAGTCCAGGCCTGACCGACATCAGCAGTGCACGGTTAGTCTGGGGGTCTATAGACTATCCCCGAATGACAGCCAACAACAAATTTGTCTCCAATGCTTGATATACATGAAGGAATTCCTCTGTGCCGTTAGTTTTCACTGAGCCACATCCCACAGGGTGACATGATGCTTCGTCATGAAGCTGGCACAGCCCCAGTCTGGAGAACACCGGTACGGGAGCAACGCAACATGTAGCTTAGTGCCGTGGACAGGGTTGGGGTCTCCAGGGTGTCAAAGGGGTGACTTTGGCCTCGCTAGTGATGTAATGCCATATGCTATGGACCTAACTATGTAGCTCTGTTCCCTGAACCTAACTATGTCGTTTTGTTGCCTAATACTTACTCACTTGCCTAATACTCACCTCAGGTGTCATTCCAGCGGATTTTAAGACAGCTACCGTGAAGCCTCTCCTTAAAAAACCCACCCTAGACGCTACTGTCATCCAAAGCTACAGACCTGTATCTCTTCTTTCATTCCTCTCTAAAACCTTGGAACGTGCCGCCTACAACCAACTGTCATCCTATCTCTCGCTGAACAACCTCCTAGACCCTAATCAATCAGGATTCAGGACTGCTCACTCCACTGAGACGGCCCTCCTCACAGTGACCGAGTCCCTGCGAGACGCCAGAGCCTCGTCCCACTCCTCCGTTCTCGTTCTCCTCGACTTATCTGCTGCGTTCGACACAGTCAATCACCATATCCTCCTCTCCACTCTGGCTGAACTTGGCATAACTGACTCTGCTCTCTCCTGGTTTACATCATACCTGACAAATCGCACCTTTCAGGTCACATGGAATGGCTCTATGTCCAAACCCTGTTCTCTGGACACGGGTGTCCCTCAAGGCTCAGTATTAGGACCGCTTCTGTTCTCACTATACACCAGATCACTAGGTTCTGTTATCACATCGCATGGATTCTCCTACCATTGCTATGCAGATGACACCCAGCTGTTCCTCTCTTTTCCCCCGTCCTCTGACACCCACATTGCAACTCGCATCTCGGACTGTCTGGCTGACATCTCTGTCTGGACAACTGCACATCACCTCAAGCTTAACCTGAATAAAACCGAACTCCTCTTCATCCCAGGGAAAGACTGCCCTCGCATGGACCTGTCGGTCACTGTCGAGGGCATCACAGTATTGCCGTCGTCAACTGCGAGGAACCTGGGTGTAATCCTCGATGACCAACTATCCTGCACCCCCAACATCACTGCTGTGGCCCGATCCTGCAGATTTGCCCTTTTCCACCACCGCAGGATTCGGACCCTCCTCACAAAGGACGCAACGCAACTCTTGGTCCAAGCACTGGTCATCTCCCGCCTTGACTACTGCAACTCTCTCCTGGCCGGACTCCCGGCCTCTGCGATTAAACCATTGCAGCGTATCCAGAACGCTGCAGCACGTCTTATCTTCAATCTACCCAAATTCTCCCACGTGACCCCCCTCCTCCGTGACCTCCACTGGCTCCCTGTTGCAGCACGCATCCAATTTAAGACGATGACACTGGCCTTCAGGGCCATCAATGGAACGGCACCTGCCTACCTTCAAACACTGGTCAAACCTCATGCCCCGAAGCGAGCACTTCGCTCCTCTACTTCAGCTGGCCGGCTGGTACCACCATCGCTGAAATCAAACAAATGTCGCTCAGCAAAGTCCAGACTCTTCTCTGTTCTGGCGCCTCAGTGGTGGAACGAACTCCCGACTAATGTCAGGACAGCTGAGTCATTTGCCATTTTCCGAAAAAGGCTCAAGACTCACCTGTTCAGACTTCACCTCGACTAGCATGACCCACCCCCCCCCCCCCCCCCCCCCAAAAAAAAAAAAAGCCTTACCTATAGCACTCTGATCGTAGCACTGTTGCTCTTGAACTACTAGTTTACTCAGATGAGGACCTAACACTTGTTCTACTTTTAGCTCTTACTTTATCGGCAATGATTCGTTGTGGTTTCCTTGTTTCCTTCATTTGACAAATGTACTTATTGTAAGTCGCTTTGGACAAAAGCGTCTGCTAAATGACCTAAATGTAAATGTAAATGTAATACTTTTAAGTCCCAATTCAGGTTTTAGTGCAGAGTTCGAGACCCCCCCCCCTCCATGTGAGCCTCATGTATTTTTCTTAATGTTGGTCCGGTTCTCATCAGAACTTAAAACCACATGAGTCTGCTGCTTTTAACCACATTCTTACAAAAACACTTCTCCTTCAGTTGTCAGGAAATGTAAAATCTAATAACAAAAATACATATTCAGACAAATAAATCAAATAAAACTCTTATTTTATACACAATAGATCTCTTTGCTTTTAAAAAGACAAATGCAGTGTTTAATGTATAGGGCTTATGCATAACTTTTGTCTGGGCATAAAAAACTGGTTCTACCAGAAGTTAAAACCACCTGAGTCTGCTGCTGTTAACCAAACTCTTAAAAAAACACATCTCCTTCCGTTCTCAGGAAAGAAATACTAATGAAGGAAATACAATGAGGAAGCAACGTGTCTCAGACCAGTAAGACGTCATCTTATCTGTGTTGCTTCCCGGCCGCTGCAGTGTCACAATGTTTCATTCTCTTTAAAACTTAAAACTTTTTAGAAATAAAAAAATTCCTCTCTCTTGATAACCATAAGACATTCAGAGAGAATAAAAGTTAAATTCTTTCATGAATTCAACGTGCAACAGAGGAGACATGAAGTCAGTATGACCAACTGACCACAGGAAGTAGATGCTGTGTTGACGGTTGACAGCGTGACACCAAGAGAGAAGCAAGATGGCTGAATTCAGATGGATCATAATGTCTTCATTTCTGATGCTGCAGGTGTTTGACTGTAGAGGTAAGCGTGCACGTTTTCTTTCCTAAATCATCAGTCAAATTGTTCTTGTCACACTGGAGGGACGCTACTTCAACAACATGTTCATAAAACAGGAAATACAAGTGTTTCTGCTTTTAATAAGTCATATCTGCCAGTGGAAGATGTAATATTTAGAACTCGAGATACTTTAGAGCTTTCTTAACATTGATCTGAAATCTTTCACATTGTTTTGAAGAAGTATTGATTTTCAATCCAGGTGTCCTGATGAATATATGTTTGCCATTTTAATATCGGCTTGTAAAACAGCTCAGACAAGATGCTGGTAACTTCCTGAACCCCCCAATACACGAGGGATCAATGTGACATTTGTGTTTTTCATCGTCTTCAGACAAACGTGTTCATGACGTTCTTAAATTCAATTTATCTCAAAGTTCCCTTATTTACAAAAAGAGCTACATTTCACTAGTTTAAGGAAGTGTTGTGTTTCATAATAAACCTCAAAAGCGGTATTTATTTCAAGATGCATCGTCTCAAAACCAGTCCTTATACCTCACTCAAATGTCCCCTGTTAGGTGATGGTGTCTCATATTTGGTGTTATGAGATGTTTTGACTGTGTCTAAGTTTATTTTTCACATTTATCTCTCTATTTCTCAACAGCAGCAGTCGGGGATTATTCATCCATCACCGTCAGAGATGGAGATGAAGCCACTTTGTCTTGTAAACATGAGCTACATCGTCTCAGTGAATGTAAAAATACTACCTGGTCCTTCTTTCGTTCAGGAAGAACAGTCATGCTGGTTGAATTTGGGCAGTTTAGCAAAGAAGCAAAAGATAAATCTGACAGACTGAGTCTTACAGAGGAATGTTCTCTGGTTATCAAGAACGTCACAAAGGTGGATGTTGGTCGATACACCTGCAGATACTTGGGAACAGGACCCCAACATGCTCCAGAATCTGTGCTTCTTCTGACTGTTGTTACCAGTGAGTGATGACATCATGTTTTCAGAACACTGAAACGTTACAATAATTCTGATTACAGTGATGGAGTTAATGTTACTCTCCATCTTCACCAGTGACTAAACAGACGGAGGGTGATGCGGTGACGTTCAGCTGCTCCGTCTCTACAAATTATGGGTGTGGACACACGGTGGAGTTGTATGATGCAGATGAGAAATATGTCCTATCAAAGAGTTCCTGTTCAGCCAATGTGACATTTCCAACATCTCAATATGATGAAGTACTGAAGTGTAAAGTGACTGAAGATGACACAGGAGAAGTGCATCTGTTCACCTTCAGCCGTCCTCAGCCCTCAGGTGAGAATACAATGAAATCACTTAATTACACATAATATTTGTTTAGATCGGTGGCTATCACATCGAAAACCTCTTTATTCTTTATTTAACACTGCTAACTTCTCATTATAGTCTGGTGGAGGTGGTGGATCCCTGTGTCTGTGGGTGTTGCAGCACTCTTCATAATCCCTGTGGCTGTCATCATATGGAAGAGAACTAAAGGTGAGAACATTCTCACATGAAATGTTTATATGTAGGAAGTTTGAATAAATGTGTCTTTCAGCTCTGGAAGCTAAACTCAACTCTCTTCTTTCTTTATCAGCGAACAAAAGACAGCCGGAGGACAACATGGTGAGTAATGATCTAATGTTTGTACAATTAGACAATAGAAAATTGTCTTTATTGAAAAGAGAGTAATTGGTTACGAAGCAGCAAAGTTCAAGATTGCATTGGGAATATGAAGAAGAAAAAAACATGAAACCTCCAAAAACAACAGCCTCCAAAGAATGGCTTCAGGAGGTCCAAAATGTTAAAATACCTTCAACTTTTCCCTTCAGAAAAGTGAAGCCAAAGCTGATGTGCCTTAAACTTGCATTCTCTCTGCTGGCCACCAGGGGGCGACTCATCTCTGGTTGTATAGAAGTCTATGAGAAAATGGTCCTACTTCTCTCTGCTGGCCACCAGGGGGCGACTCCTCTCTGGTTGTATAGAAGTCTATGAGAAAATGGTCCTACTTCTCTCTGTTGGCCACCAGGGGGCGACTCCTCTCTGGTTGTATAGAAGTCTATGAGAAAATGGTCCTACTTCTCTCTGCTGGCCACCAGGGGGCGACTCCTCTCTGGTTGTATAGAAGTCTATGAGAAAATGGTCCTACTTCTCTCTGCTGGCCACCAGGGGGCGACTCCTCTCTGGTTGTATAGAAGTCTATGAGAAAACGGTCCTACTTCTCTCTGCTGGCCACCAGGGGGCGACTCCTCTCTGGTTGTATAGAAGTCTATGAGAAAATGGTCCTACTTCTCTCTGCTGGCCACCAGGGGGCGACTCCTCTCTGGTTGTATAGAAGTCTATGAGAAAATGGTCCTACTTCTCTCTGCTGGCCACCAGGGGGCGACTCCTCTCTGGTTGTATAGAAACAGTGAGTAACTATGAATCCACATGTCACTGAGCAGCCGTGATTGGTCTCCTCTCTGCAGGCTGATCCTGAAGAAGGCGTTTCCTACGCCTCCGTCAGCTACAACAAGAAGACCAGCAGTAAAGCCCAGGTGAGCTGATTGATTAGTGATCATGTCAATAGACGGAATAATCCAGTTTAACGTTGAAATATGCTGCAATGATTCATGGTCCTCTCCCCCTCCAGGCTGGCGTTCTTCACCGTGATGATGGTGATGGTGATGCAGTGACCTACAGCACCTTGAAAACTCCGCCCTCTTCTGCTGCAGCCGCTGCTGATCCCAGAGATTTCTACGCCACCGTCAACAAACCATGCAAATAGGACTCATTAAATGTTGTTTATAAAAATGTTTGGAAACAAGCACACAATACAATGAGCGTCTACACAACTAATATTTACATTGTTTGTACACACAACAAATGATAGTAGTAGTAGTATTAGTAGTAGTAGTAGTAGTAGTAGTAGTAGTAACTACGACAAATTTAGGCATATCTAAAATAAACAGCATCAACACCAGCATGATATACAATTTCCTTTTTTTGGAAATGTTTTGACTTGGGATACAGCACCTAGGTTTTTTTTTTAAGAAAAAAGAATGGATGTCAACAATGTTAAATGTAACCATATGCAGTGTGAGGCAATCATTTGTTGTAATAATTAAAACAAATACAATATTCATGCATACTTTCTGCAGCAAAGTGAGAATACAACAGCAGCTCGTTGAAAACATTGAGGAAACTGAATCTCCTTTTGCATGGACAGAATTAAGGTTTTTAAAAGACCTTTTTAGTTTATTGTTGTTACACCATTTAAGTGAATATTGCTGTATTTGTTCAGTAACTTATGTCTTTCTGTATAAAGTTGTCTTCTAGCAAGATTGTGAAGGTATTCCTGTATTCTTTTACACCTTTTGAGTAAAATGGATTTCAACATTTTCAACCTCCATTATGTTTTGTCCTAACATTTTCTATTTCTCACCAGAGGGTGGCAGCAGAGATCCTCCACAACAAGCCATCCACCCAAACACACACCTCTATGTGATGGTTGAGAATCTCATTCCCAAACCGTGGCTGTGATACTGTAATTAATAATAATAATTAATAATACTGCATTTTAAGGCATTAAAACGTGACGATAAAATGAAAAGTAAAAGTATTTACTTTCAGGATTGGAAGATTCCGTGAATATCTTCTGTTTGGAGCATTTTCAGGGAATGAAGAAGTAAAAAAGTTGCATAAAGTAATCTCAGACCTGAAACTACAACTACAGCACATAAATAGAGAAACACATTATTACAAGACCAAATAAAGTATTTCAGAAAATACCTCTCCTTCTATCAGAAATATGTTTGAAAGAAAACATGCATTGATTCATTTTTGAAAATAACAAAATCATGTTATTAATAATCTATGAATTAATGAATAGATATTGTTTTAATATGCAAACGAGGCATTATTTTGACTAAATGTTTTGCTCATTTGCATACATTTCCAGAACATAAATCTGAACGTTAGGTTCAACGTTCCGGTTTCATTTAGTTTTTACAGAGGAGATCTGGGAAATCTCATTCTTTCACTCCATAAATCAGAAAATACTGACATAAGAAGAAACAAAAACAACGTTCACCGTGTTCCTACTGAGTAAATGTTTGTAAAAACATTTAGAATAGAGAGGAAGGAATGAAGGTTGTAAGAGCTTCTGAAGGAGGTTTCTGACTGAGAAAACGAACTTTAAAGAAACGGCCTTTAAGATCAGGACGGTAGAATTACATGAATGTGGACGACGCTACAGAAGAACAGGGAAACACATGAACTAATAGATATTACAATAAAACTTCCACTGTTTCTTACTGACATATTTTCTGAAATGGGATATTTAAAAATGATGACGAGGCATTATCTGATGGGAACTTTTGGTGAATTCATACAGACGCGAGGAGACAAAGTAGTAAAATAAACTCCTAAATGTTTGGATGTTTAAATTATTTAAAAAGTCTATAAATCAATAAATGATGAATATTTAAACATTTGAAGTCGCTTCGTTGCTTTGGTACAAATTTACAGATATGACTTTAACATACATTTACTTTTTTTGAGAAAGCAGAACCCACGCACACACACACACACACACACACACACACACACACACATTTATAGACAGTCATTAGTGTGTGTGTTGAGCATGAAGAAATTGCAGTTTTGTGGGGGGGGGGGGGGGGGGGGGGGGGGGGTTGTTAATGCAGTTAAGGACAAAGGGCTGTCAAACACACTGATTCTGCTTCACTGGCTCCCCTACAGTAGGACATGGCACATTCCACACACAGGAAGGTCTGTCCTAAAACACAAGGCGGCGGGGGATTCACACATTAATATGGATTCTATCCTAAAGATCCCGAACTGTGTCATTCACCTCCG
Source organism: Eutrigla gurnardus (assembly GCF_963514095.1). Classification (NCBI taxonomy): domain Eukaryota; kingdom Metazoa; phylum Chordata; class Actinopteri; order Perciformes; family Triglidae; genus Eutrigla; species Eutrigla gurnardus. The sequence goes on from NC_139927.1 coordinate 3,008,799, forward strand.
ACTCTCTGTTCTCTAAGTTCCTCCAACAAACCTTTAATTGCTAAAATGTGTATTTCTTTGAGACACGTTATCTCCAAATGAACCCACGGATGAGAGTAATTGCATCATTAGGCATACAAATGGGCTAATTTGGCTTTTTTTGTTTGTCTAAGGGTCTCTCTAAGACCGTGACCCAATTTAAATACCCAATCACATCTCAGAGAAAATCTCCTGAGCCAATGAGACGCTTGGCGCCACCCACCGGCATGCATAATAATAAGGAGTGGAGTGATAACTCCAGAGGGGGACACTTGCAAAAGCTGCAGCTCGCCTCACTCGTGTTTGGAGATTTACTCTGCTTCCCTGAAAACCTTCACCATGGTCGACGCCTTCTGTGCCACTTGGAAGCTGGTCGACAGTGAGAATTTCGATGAGTACATGAAAGCACTCGGTGAGTAAAAGTTTTAGTATCTTTTCATTTAATTCACTGAACAGATGCAGCGGATACAGGTTGAGAGGATGAGACTGGCTGTTAATGGTCACTCACATCCCCCTCCCCCCACTGTGACCCAGGTGTGGGCTTCGCCACCCGGCAGGTCGGCAACGTCACCAAGCCGACTGTGATCATCAGCCAGGAGGGTGACAAGGTGGTGGTCCGCACCCAGAGCACCTTCAAGAACACAGAGATCTCCTTCAAGCTGGGGGAGGAGTTTGAGGAAACCACCGCTGATGACAGGAGCTGCAAAGTAAGTCAACAAACATCTTCTCCAGAAAAAGAGAAAATACGTGGACGTTGTTCAGCTGGGTTTAAATTCAAGTAATCCTTAATGATAAAAGCCAAAGATTTCTATTCACTGCTGTGCACCGATAGCAGGTCTTTTCTCCGGGTCAAACTTGGAGTCGGCAGAGCAGAAAATAGGCAGAAACTTCCTAAAAGAACTTCTCTTTTGTCTTCCAGTCCACGGTGACCATGGAGGGGGACAAGTTGGTCCACGTCCAGAAGTGGGACGGCAAAGAGACCAAGTTCGCCAGAGAAATCAAGGACGGCAAGATGGTCATGGTAAGACCACCAGGACCCGGATCACACACACACACACGCACACACACACACCACACACACACACAATGATGAGGAGGATACCAACGGTAGAATCTGGAAATCTTATGGTGCATATTAGAATAAAAATTGATTCATAGAATTTGTGATATTTCTGGAGATCAATATGAAGCACTGAACAGAAACGAAACAGAAGTTTCTATCAGTTCAACTGCTCTCTGTGTCGAGTAGTTTGAGTGCAGGTTGTCTCTTTGGGCTCCTTGAAGGTATAAAAAAAAAAAAAAACAGATCCAGTCATGGATTGAATACTGAATACGCCCACAGGGGGAGGAGCCTCCCCATGACCTCCACCTTCAACCGACCAGAAAGATACTCAAAATGACCACAAAGAAAGAAAGAAAGAAAAAACGACTACAAATAGGAGAAACATGGTCGCAGAGAGACACACAATGACCATTAAGAGACACAAAATGACAATAAATAGATGCAAAATAACAAAAAAGACACAAAATCACAATAAATAGATGCAAAACAACTAAAAAAAGACACAAAGTCACAATAAATAGATGCAAAACAACTAAAAAAAGACACAAAGTCACAATAAATAGATGCGAAATGACTAAAAAAAGACACAAAATCACAATAAATAGATGTAAAACGACTAAGAAAAGACAAAAAATGCCAATAAGTGGATGCAAATTTACACGGTGACCACAAAAAGACACAAATAATCAACAAAAACAGGCAAAAGCACCACAAAGTCAAAGTTAGAGGGGCCTTTTGTGTCACATGTCGTATAGCAAATGAATAAGTATTAAAAAAAATAAAGTCACAATACACACGTGGTCTTGTTAACTTGTTTTGTATTGAATACATTTAAGTTACTAGCTGGCTCACTAGAGTCGCTGTTGGTGAAATGGTGGATTTGGGATCTTTCAGCTGTTGTCATGGTAACTGTCCCCCTCCCCCCTCCCTGCAGAACCTGACCTTTGAAGACATCCATGCGGTGCGTAGCTACGAGAAGGCATGAGCGCTCCGCCTGACGCATCCCGACCCCAGAAGTGTTGATTTATTCTAATTATTGACTGTATGCTTGTCTTTGCACTCCATCCGCCGCCGCATGAACGCGGCCTGCAGGCTGCACCTGTTTTGTAAGGATTCTTTTTTTTATATATATATATGAAAACATTTCTGTCGTGACGGATTGGATCTTCTTTGTAACCCTGTGTGAAACATGAAATAAAACAAACACAGCGACTAAATCTTCGTCTCTTGTCTCATGTGTTGATATTGTGTTGTAATGATGACATCATTTAATATTGTCGACGAGAGAATAAAGTTTATAAAGTTTGGTTTCACAGTCAGTAACTGAAAATCCACCCACAGTATAATCCCAGACTATTTCCTGGAATGAAGCTGCAGTATTTGTTGTTTTATTTTTAAAGAAGACCAATCATTATAATTTCCCTTTCAACAACATCTAAGCAGCATTTTACTGTAGTCATTGGTCAAAGTGGAGGCTGTACTTGTTTATCACATAAACTATAAAATAAAATACTTTACATTCAATCATGGAGTGAAATGAAAGTACTTTAAATCCCACCAGTTTATCGATCAGCTGCAGCCTGTTTAAGCCCCGCCCCCTGAGCTCCAGAAGTCACATGACCACTGCAGGCTACTTCCTGTTTATCACAGCGGGATAATGAGCATCCGTGTGACGCTACTACAGTTTACCTCCAGCGGTGTGTTTGGTGCAACACGCTGAACATGTGTGTGTCGTGTGTTGTTGTTGTGTTGCTGCTGCTGTGCGGAGCGACTCCGCTGGCGGCTGCGCCCGCCGGGAGCAGCTACCTGCCGGGCACAGGTGAGTGGACCTCCCGCTGAGGAGACGTGGAAGTGTATTTTCTGTCGGTCACAGGGTGAATCAACGCCGTGGCTCGGTCTGTCTAGGCGTCACTGAGCAGCGCCGAACAATAGGAAACGTGTAGCGATTGTTGTGATTCAGCGACAAAAAAGTGGATATTTTCTGATAAACGTGAATGCAGGGTGGATGTTATGCACGCCGAATTCCCCCTCATACACTGTGGGATAATGTGACGTGTTAAATCTCGCCGTGAACGTGACATCTTGTCTGCCGACGATGAAAAACGTATAAATTGACGTCTTTATAAACGGAGTTTGGTGTCCACAGAGAATCTTACTCTCCTCACATGAACATATAAGACACGAGATTAAATACACAGACATAAACAACAGGTTTGGATTTCCTTTTGTATCACATAAAATAAGCAAAACATTTTTACATTTTATTATTTGTATTATTATATACATGATTAAATTGTTGTGACACATTTTTAAACCTTACTTGTTTAGAAATAACTAGTTATGTGATTTATATGCACTAAACTATATTGCAGGTTTTTCACCCTTTCTTCTTCACTGTCCGTCCAGGCAGGTTCTGGCACATCACTGACCTCCACCTGGACCCCTCCTACCACCTGACCCCGGACCCCACCAAGGTGTGCTACTCCTCCAAAGGAGCCGCCGCCAGCCACGCCGGCCTGTACGGCGACTTCCTGTGCGACTCCCCCTACCGCCTCATCCAGTCGGCCTTCGCTCACATGGCGCCGCTCACGCAGCCGCAGGACTTCATCGTGTGGACCGGGTCGGTACACCGGTGCAGGGATCTGCTTCTTCTTCTTCTTCTTTGGGGACCCGATAGTGCTGACTCAGTCCGATATGTCGACTAACCAGCTCATAGAAAGTCTCTGTGGTTTTGCTGTAGTTTCATATCCTGCTCTTCCACTCATCTGAGGGTGTGTGTGTGTTCTCTGCTGTCATGTGAAACCACTTTGAGGTTTTTGGACTTGGAAGATTGAGGAAGCCTTCTGTGAAGGCCCTCGCTCCGTTCGAGCGCTCTGATTGGTTGTTTTTCTTGGAGTGCGTCTTGTAAAATGCCGCCTGGAGCTTTAAAAGGAGGCAGAGGAACCAGATTATCTCTCTCGTGTGCTGCTGTCGGGATGGAGGGACAATTTGAGCATATATGATGTAGCTTTAATGAGCCTCTAACTTTTCATATAGCAGCTTCCTCAAATCCAGTATCTGCTGTAATCGCTGAGCACAACCTGATCTAAACTCACAACCTGGTGGTTAAACGCTGCTGAAAGTGTATTTAATTCTCTCAGTTCTCTGCATGGTTGAGTTCTCGGCCAGGTTTCCAGGATTTAAAGGCGGTCGAGGACACGCCATGACAAGGATCTTAAAGAGCCGCTCTGCGTTCTGTCGAGGGAACTAATGTTCCCCACGCTGTGATGATGTCGTAGGAACGGAGTCGGAGCAGCAGCGCCTCCATACAGCTCGCTATTAATCAGCAGCTGATCGGCTAAGCCAGGAATTCATAGGCTTATTAAGCATGCTTAAGAGAACGCCTCGCCACGTAATCCTCCCCCCACAGAGTCTTTTTCCAAGATGTAAGTTACTGTGCAAGCAGGTTTCTTTTTGCTTTATTCTATTGTTATGAAGCTTTGGAGCCGAGCTTTCACTTAAAGAGGAAATCATTGTCCAGGAGAATGCATGATATTTCTGCAGTATCGTGCAGCTCCGCCGAGCCAAGAAACAGGACATACTGTGAACTTCACATTTTAATTTCTGCTTCATTGTCCTTTTTTCAGTGTGAAAAGCAGCTGCAGGACGTTTTGTGTTCGCTGTGATTGCATGCACGTTTTGCAAAAGTTGCTCAATCTCTCACACTTCCTCATTCTTTAAAGCTTAACTTCTGTTAATTACAGCTGAAGTCTTGTTTCTACACTCATAATAACACGACGGGGATCATTTTGACAACTTAATGATATCATATCCAAAGTGAGCACGTGAAATGTTAGCCAAAACCAGCGATAAATACGTGAAATTAAAATTCTTCAGTTTCTCTTACAAGTGAGTTTGGCTAACCTTGAAATGCTCGTTGGCACATCGTACAGTTTGTTGTTGTTGTCATTATTACACATATAACCCCCACATTGAAATGATTCATCACCAGATCAATGATTTTAATGAAACAATCAATACAATCTAATAAATTCAGAAAACGAGTGCCGTGTTAATGATGGTGGACCTCCGTTTCCTCCCCGTCTCCCAGAGACAGTCCACCTCACGTCCCTGCAGACCAGCTCTCCACGGACACGGTGATCCAGGTGATCAGTAACATGACCCAGACCATCAGACAGCACTTCCCTGACCTGGCGGTCTACCCGGCGCTGGGTAACCACGACTACTGGCCGCAGGTAACTCTCCACTCCAGGTCATTTCAGAAAGGCGTTATTAACTGCAGGCGTGTGATGTCGGCGTCGTCGTTGCTTTCAGGACCAGATGCCGACCTCCACCAACGCCGTGTACGAAGCCGCCGCTCGGCTGTGGAAGCCCTGGCTGGAGGCCGACGCTCTGCTCACGCTCTCACAAGGTAACGGTGATGAAGATGTTTCCCTCACATCCTCGCAGGTACGCAGCTTTCCCTCCACCTGGTCTCTAGAGGCCTTGGAGGTCCCTCCACCGGGTCTCTATAGGCCTTGGGGGTCCCTCCACCTGGTCTATAGGCCTTGGAGGTCCCTCCACCTGGTCTCTAGAGGCCTTGGGGGTCCCTCCACCAGGTCTCTATAGGCCTTGGGGGTCCCTCCACCTGGTCTATAGGCCTTGGAGGTCCCTCCACCTGGTCTCTAGAGGCCTTGGAGGTCCCTCCACCGGGTCTCTATAGGTCTTGGAGGTCCCTCCACCGGGTCTCTATAGGCCTTGGGGGTCCCTCCACCGGGTCTCTATAGGTCTTGGAGGTCCCTCCACCGGGTCTCTATAGGCCTTGGGGGTCCTTCCAACGGGTCTCTATAGGTCTTGGAGGTCCCTCCACCGGGTCTCTATAGGTCTTGGAGGTCCCTCCACCTGGTCTCTATAGGCCTTGGGGGTCCTTCCAACGGGTCTCTATAGGTCTTGGAGGTCCCTCCACCGGGTCTCTAGAGGCCTTGGGGGTCCCTCCACCTGGTCTATAGGCCTTGGAGGTCCCTCCACCGGGTCTCTATAGGTCTTGGAGGTCCCTCCCAGTCCTTGGCCTGAAAACATTGAACATGTGACTTAGTCTATAAAATGTCTGAAAACAACAATAACAGGAAAAAGCAGCAAACCCTCACATGTAAGAATGAGCTATTTGGTATTTTTACCTGATAAATGACTTAAAAGATTAATCGATTTTCAAACTATGGGTAAGTAAATGTCTACACTAATATTCATTACATCTAGCCTGTAAGTGTGCTAATGTGAGCATGCTCAGTGATCCAAACCAAGCCGCGGGATGCGATGCTAACGCTGCTGCTAACGGCTTGGTTCTGTTCCTGCAGGTGGGTTCTACTCCCAGCTGGTGAAGCCCGGTTTGCGGGTTCTTAGTCTGAACACGATCCTCTACTACGGCCCCAACGAAGCCACGAGGAACATGTCGGACCCCGCCGGACAGTTTGAGTGGCTGGAGAAAACCCTGGAGCGAGCAGCTCAGACTCTGGAGAAGGCACGGTGTATAATATCAACTGGGTGTGATTTTCTGCCCAGTGGCCAGTCGTGGTACTGCAGCGAAAATCCCCATATGAACCTAAAAATGATTTCCTCCATTTTTGACTTCCGTACCTTCGCCCCTCCCTCCAGGTGTACGTCATCGCCCACGTGCCGGTGGGCTACCTGCCCTACGCCAGGAACACCACGGCGGTCAGGGAGCGCCACAACGAGCGGCTGGTCGCCATCTTCAGGGAGTACAGCCACGTTATAGCGGGACATTTCTACGGCCACACCCACCGCGACAGCATCATGGTGCTGTTGGACAAACAAGGTCAAACATCTCTCCTTTTATTCACGTTGGGTTTGAGTGTGGATTTGATTTTTCACAAAGCTTCCAAAAGTACATCCAATTTATCTACAAATGGCCTCTTATGGTATTTATTCTGTTGAAGAGGAGAACCGTATGGTGAGTCTGATGGTTTTGATGATGAAAAATACATTAAATACAGATAATAGTAGGTTAATTATGTCATTACTAAAACACAGAGCAACACAAATGGAAGTCATGATTCAGATTTAAACATTATTTTGGATCTTCCCTCCATGAGTCTCTCAGTCCACATTTATGATTGAGTCTGTGGTTCTGCAGGGAACCCGGTGAATTCTCTGTTTGTGTCTCCGGCCGTCACGCCCATCAAACACGTTTCAGAGCCGTACTCCAACAACCCGGCCGTCCGCATGTACTTGTACAAGCCCCAGGACTACACTGTGCTGGTAAGAAGCTTCTTATTGGGTCTGCGGGGGCCGGACAGCACCGGAGTCATGATGTCAAGAAGTGGGCGGGACTTGTTTAACAGCCAACATTAACGGGAGTTACTTAACGATGCGGTCAATGATCTCTATTCAGTAAAAATGATCACCGGGGTAAACAGGTGACTTCTAACTTCATCACGATGTGTTCAAATGTAATCTGGTAAAATGTAGTGTTTGTCAAGAAACGTGAGTAAAAACAGTTGTTTGAAGGAGATTTTTCTTTTACAGAAATCTCTAATATATTATTATTATTATTATTATTATTATTATAGTTTTTTTGTTTTTAATATATATATATATATTATGTAATATATACATTAAATATGAGGAACAACAAAAATTGCATTAATAAAAGAACAATCAAGACATAGTAAACTAATGAAACAATAAAATAGAAGGTTCCAGGTCATGGTAATCTTGAACGCGTTGTCATGGCAACCGAAAGTAGAACTTTGTTAAGCCTTGAGTGAGTTTTTTATTTCACAATAAACCGTATGAACCTTTTAGTAGAAAAGTTTGAAAAGGCCGATGCTGGAGTTTGGAAGCAAAACCCAAACTGAAAACGTGCTGCACTGAAAAACCTGTGATTGTTTTTATTTTTAATCAAAGACAGAAGAAAGAAGTCCTTTTTATTGATGATTAATCACGCTGTCAATCAGAACACAAAAACATTTGTTTCTTGCTTTCAAAAAGACTCAAAGACTTTTTCTCGCCTCCCTCCCTCCCTCCCTCCCTCCCTCCCTCCCTCCCCCTCTCTGAAGGATATCTGGCAGTACTATTTGAATCTGACGGAAGCCAACGAGAAACAAAGATCTGACTGGAGGCTTGAATATATCATGACGGAGGCTTTTGGACTGACTGACCTGCAGCCACAGAGCCTGCTCCAGCTGGGCCTGAGCTTCAGGCTGCCGCCCACCGGAGCCTTCCGCACCTATTTCACTCACTTCATGGTCGCCTACGACCGCAGCCTCACCTGCGAGGGCGCCTGCAAGCTGGCCCAGGTGTGTGCCGTGCTCTACCTGGACCGCCTGTCCTACTCCAAGTGTCTGGCGGCGGGGGAGACGGGAGCAGTTGTCATCGAACACCAGGGTCTCGTTTAGTTCAGGAAATATAGACATCCTGATGATTTCTGTTGTCTCCAAGCAAAAAGACAAACCCTCCTCCGACCCGTCTGCTACTCAGGAGTATCGTTGACTTCATGAGGGTTTGGTTTAGTCCCTGAATCCCCTCTAATCTCAGGATTATCTAATTATGACTGCCAAACGTCTTTGTGGTCATGAGTTATCATGAAGAGCATTCAACATCGTTCAGTCACAGGAAGCAATAATATATACTTAATCGGCCTTAAAAAACAGAATTCTCATCCTTACTCCGGCAGCAAAGAGAGCCAGGAAGTGGTTGAGTAGTAAATCCCGCCTCTCGCTCGATTTGATTGGCCGCCTGGGTGGATGCGTGACATTGATGAGTGGTGTGTTTCTGGCTCCTATGGTGGGCAGGTCGAACGACATAGGACTTTCACCCAGGAGACCGGAGACGGGGTTTTCTTCACGAAATCAATTTTAATTTTTTTTTGTGTTGCTCAGCAGGAAATGCATATATTCAAAGCTGTGACTAAGACACAAACTGTTGATTTTAATGTTTATTTTTCTACTAAATAAAGATCTTTCCTCCACCGGGTGGTTTACCTGCAGAGTCGCTTACTTGAAGTCCAGCAGGCGAGGAGGCGAAGCTCCGGTTGACCTCATCTGACCCTCACTTCAGTTTCACCCACCGCCCCGATCTCATTCTTCTCCTCGTTTCTCAGCATCCAGCTCTCCTCCTCCTCCTCCTCCCTCTTCACCCTCCCAGCTCCTTTGTCCCGTCGCCTCCCTCCCCAAATGTTGATGCATCAAACCCAAGTCGTACAAAAGGTTTTTCTGTGGTCGGAATGATCCAATAGAAGGACTCGCTGCAATACAAGCTTGTGGAGAAAAATGAGGCAGAATACATTTTAGGGGTCGCAAGATGCAGGAAAAAAACATTTCCACAAAAGGAAATGAATTTATAAATATATATAGCCGATATAAACAAGTTGCTTGGTTCTGCTAACACTGGATGTTTGCTGTTGCTATGACAACAAGTGGAAGCTACCGCTAGCATGTTAGCCCAACCTCCCCGATCAATAAACACCCATAAGATGACAGTTTGTCCTCATATGAATAAAAGCAACAATAAGCATCAACATCATCACCCTAAGAACCTTAACGAGGTGATGTCACACGTTGGGATGATTCATTACAAACATTAACGTACATTCATCGGAAGTTAGCTAGCATAGATGCCGTTTGTTAGCAATAAACTCACAAATGTAGGACTTTTCTCTCTGAATATTGCCCCCCTCTCTCGGCCCTGACACGCCGCCGTACTTTAGACCCCCATGTGCCGGAGGACAACACCGTCCAAAGTTAGATAACATTTAAAGCATTTACACGACATGAAAAGTCTTTTTCTTCCTGAAGTGTAACGACACTTGTTGCGTCTAATATCACTGAATGTTTTTGTTTTTCAGAGTTCCCCGTCCGTTCATGTGCCCCCGTTCCTCCCTTTTTATTATTCCCTGTACGTCTGAGCCTGGCCTCCCTCGGCTCCTCGCTGCCTGACAGGACGTTGCCGTGGAGACGGAGTCGGTGAGTCGGTGAGCATGGCGATGGAGAGGACTCCGTCGCCAGGGTAACGCCAGTAGAGCTCCCAGTCCTCTGAAGTCACTGTCAGCTGTTGTTTAACCGCTGCCACGATCCATCCAAGTGATTCTGGGCTTTTCAACCAAACTCCATTCAAATAACGACCGCTTTTACATCTGCCGTCGTAGACCGAGACGTATGAACACACAGATATACAAATACTTCTTCTGTCTGTTACAGGGACGAGTAAAACAAAAGTACTGGACTCAAGTACTTATACTCATCTGTCTGTCTGTCTGTCTGTCTGTCTGTCTGTCTGTCTGTCTGACTGGCCGTCTGTCTGACTGGTGTCTGACTGGTTGGTGCCCCACAACCAGTTAATCTGAGGATTACTGTCAGGACAGTATAGCCATCCAACTGCCCTCTCCTGGGGAGCTGGAATCTCTCTCTCTCTCTGTGTGTGTGTGTGTGTGTGTGTGTGTGTGTGTGTGTGTGTGTGTGTGTGTGTGTGTGTGTGTGTGTGTGTGTGGCAGAGGAGGTTTGTATGATATGAATGTTTAATATTCATGAAGTGTCTCCCGTGTCTTCACATTCATTTAGTCTTCATAAAAGAGGTGAACTCCACCCGGCCAGAATGTCACGGTGACTAAACGTTGCAATTAAAGTTAAAGTACGACCTCTAATGACCTTTGACCTAGACGGAGGAGCATTACTACTCTTTCTGCTCCTGAACAGCCAGCTGAGCATTCATGGGTTTCAGGTTAAAACCGGTCAGTATCAGGAGACTCCTCTCTGGTTGTATAGAAGTCTATGAGAAAATGGTCCTACTTCTCCCTGCTGGCCACCAGGGGGCGACTCCTCTCTGGTTGTATAGAAGTCTATGAGAAAATGGTCCTACTTCTCTCTGCTGGCCACCAGGGTGCGACTCCTCTCTGGTTGTATAGAAGTCTATGAGAATATGGTCCTACTTCTCCCTGCTGGCCACCAGGGGGCGACTCCTCTCTGGTTGTATAGAAGTCTATGAGAAAATGGTCCTACTTCTCTCTGCTGGCCACCAGGGGGCGACTCCTCTCTGGTTGTATAGAAGTCTATGAGAAAATGGTCCTACTTCTCCCTGCTGGCCACCAGGGGGCGACTCCTCTCTGGTTGTATAGAAGTCTATGAGAAAATGGTCCTACTTCTCTCTGCTGGCCACCAGGGCGCGACTCCTCTCTGGTTGTATAGAAGTCTATGAGAAAATGGTCCTACTTCTCTCTGCTGGCCACCAGGGGGCGACTCCTCTCTGGTTGTATAGAAGTCTATGAGAAAATGGTCCTACTTCTCTGCTGGCCACCAGGGGGCGACTCCTCTCTGGTTGTATAGAAGTCTATGAGAAAATGGTCCTACTTCTCTCTGCTGGCCACCAGGGGGCGACTCCTCTCTGGTTGTATAGAAGTCTATGAGAAAATGGTCCTACTTCTCTGCTGGCCACCAGGGGGCGACTCCTCTCTGGTTGTATAGAAGTCTATGAGAAAATGGTCCTACTTCTCTCTGCTGGCCACCAGGGGGCGACTCCTCTCTGGTTGTATAGAAGTCTATGAGAAAATGGTCCTACTTCTCTCTGCTGGCCACCAGGGGGCGACTCCTCTCTGGTTGTATAGAAGTCTATGAGAAAATGGTCCTACTTCTCTCTGCTGGCCACCAGGGGGCGACTCCTCTCTGGTTGTATAGAAGTCTATGAGAAAATGGTCCTACTTCTCTGCTGGCCACCAGGGGGCGACTCCTCTCTGGTTGTATAGAAGTCTATGAGAAAATGGTCCTACTTCTCTCTGCTGGCCACCAGGGGGCGACTCCTCTCTGGTTGTATAGAAGTCTATGAGAAAATGGTCCTACTTCTCTGCTGGCCACCAGGGGGCGACTCCTCTCTGGTTGTATAGAAGTCTATGAGAAAATGGTCCTACTTCTCTCTGCTGGCCACCAGGGGGCGACTCCTCTCTGGTTGTATAGAAGTCTATGAGAAAATGGTCCTACTTCTCTCTGCTGGCCACCAGGGGGCGACTCCTCTCTGGTTGTATAGAAGTCTATGAGAAAATGGTCCTACTTCTCTCTGCTGGCCACCAGGGGGCGACTCCTCTCTGGTTGTATAGAAGTCTATGAGAAAATGGTCCTACTTCTCTCTTGATGTATTATCTCAGTAAACATTGTAAACATGAGTTTATGGTCTCAATCTCTAGTTTCAAGTCTTCTTCAATCCAGCATGATGTTCATTTAGTACATTATGGTCCATTTAGAGTCCACCAGACCAGAAAGCAGGGGATGCTTTAGGGGGGCGGGGCTTACCTGCTGATTGACAGGTCGCTACCACGCTACCAATGCTAGTTAGCTACTAAGATGACTTTAACACTTAACTGTAAAGTTAAGCTTGAATTATGAAGCTAACTTCGCAGCTTCACAACAGAATCCACATGGATCCAGATCCAATAAGGGTGCTGATCGGGGCGCACCAGAATCTACATGGATCCAGATCCAGTAAGGATGCCGCTCTGCCACTTTATGTTCGTCATATCCACCCGTCGCCAGAGGAGTCGCCCCCTGCTGGCCATTCGGAAATGTTGGTAAAAAGTTTTGCACTGCATGGCTTCACGGTCACCATGGAAACCTGAAATGCCCCCTGGCGGTTTAGTCACCTGCACACAAGGTCAAGGGTTTTTGGGGGGTTTTTTCAGCATCTTTTCACCTCACATGCGAGCTCAGCAGACCTCGTCCTTCTGGACTGGCTAATCCTCAACCAGCCCTCGTCTGGTCTGGATCGGACTAAAAGTGATTAGTGTGTTTTTTGTTGCTGAGTTGCCGTTACCATAGGCATGGATGTATGTGTATGTAACGGTTTCAATTACAGCACCATTTTAACTTCCAGGTGAATTTATTGGGACTATACAGGTTGGGGTTTTTTTGCATTTAACAGTTTCCTTCTTGCATTTACAAAAATAATAATAATAAAAGCCGTCCTCGTGCTGCTGCATCATGAGAATAACCTGCTAATCACGGCGCTGCTGATCTCATTAAAAGATCTAAGGAAGGCAAAGAAAAAGCTTAATCTGACCTCTTTGTATATTGTTAAGTTGGACGGAAAAGTACTGAATACTGAGGCCAAATCACTTTAATGCTTTTCTTTTCACAACTTTATTAATTTTCTTTGATAATAAGACACAACACATGAGACAGTACAGATAAAAAAACTAAAAACAGAAATAAAATGTATGTATATATTAAAAAGTAATCAAATTAAATACATAATTAAAAAAAGCTCCCAAAGTTTCCCAAATTTGTCCGAAGACCCTCAAAAACCTGAGTTTTTCCACTTTTAGGAAATAAAGATAAACATCTCTGATTGGATGGAAAAAAAGGAGCAAACACTAATAATAATAATAACTATATATGTATATAGCACCTTCAAAAACAACACTTTACAAACAGCAGAATATAAATATGGTCGGGTATACAAATACAACACACATGAGCAGAGGTAAAAAGACAATAAAATGTAAATAAAATAACAAATACAAAGCTAAAACGCATAAAAGCAAGTCTATAAAGCCGTGGCTCCTCAGTGGGTTATGAACTACATTTCCAGATTCCTGATAAAATCTCACTTTATTTATTTTTACTGAAAAGTTCTTGTGTTTCGTTTCATCGGTTTATTAGTCGTGTTTTATTCTTGTAAAGATGTTTTGAAACGTTACTGAACTTTTTCAGGTTTGAAGCATCGACCCTTTTTTATTTTACAGTGAAAGCGGGGACATTGTTCTGTTGTTGGTCATAATGCTCCTTTCATTGGTCCTGTCGTCCCGTGTGATATTCTCTCGCCCAAGTCTCACACAGTCTGTAAGGGAGGGAGAGAGAGAGACGGGGGCGGGGGGGTCTCTTTAGTCTCATGCTTCAGTAGTGATTTGTCAGCCGGGCATGAATGGTCTCCTTCATCAGTGTGTGTGTGTGTGTGTGTGTGTGTGTGTGTGTGTGGACACTAGTGGGGGTCCGGCCTCAGACTGGAGTTTTCTCTAAGCCTCTTGTAGTCCAGATCTCTCCTTCTCGTATGGGCCCACCGTAGGCAGTTCCCCCGACAGCCAATCAGACGACACGGTGCCCATTATGACTTCACTCTCCGTGTCAAGTTGGACAAAAAAAAAAAAGTAATTTATTTGAACTGAGCAAGAAGAAAAAAAACGTTATTCTGTAAATAGAAACTCCAATTTACAAACAGCCATTTTTATTTATTTATTTATTTTTACTTTTCCCTACAAAGACAATAAAAGGGGTAAAAAAAACTCCACAAAGACAATAAAAGGGGTAAAAAAAAGCCCACAAAGATGGTAGAGCGACCTGCATTTCTATAGAGCTGCTCTGGTCTCTTCAATCACTCTACATTCACACACTGATGGCCGAGGAGACGCCTGCTGCTCCTCTCTAACTCATTCACACATTCACAGCCTCCGGGGGGCGATGTGGGGGCTGGAGGAGAAGCGGGAATCGAACCGGCGGGTTGACCCGCTCTTCCCTCTGAGCCACAGAACAACTCCACAAAGAGGATGAACAACGACTAGAAAGTCTTTGCCCAGAGGCCGAGCGTTTCCTGATCCCTCCGTCTCCTTGACGACGAACCTTCAGTAATATATTATTATATATTACGTTATTGGTTTAAATCCCCTCTGGATGATCCTGAATTATTCTGGTGAGTCCGGACCTTTCTGCTCATGTAGCAAAACGTTCTATTCCACCAACACACACATACAAAAAAAGTCCCATTTCTATGACTTGTGTGGTTGATATTCAGGCTCAGGCTCCCCAGAAGATGAACCACTTCAGTTTCAGACACTCTGTAAACTGTGTGTGTGTGTGTGTGTGTGTGTGTGTGTGTGTGTGTCTGTGTGTGAGAGAGAGGATTTACAGAAATAATCCTTAATTTTTCATCTATGCAGCATTTTAGTGACTGGAAGAAAAGCAGGAGAGGCTCACCTCCCTCTCTCACACTCTGTGTGTGTGTGTGTGTGTGTGTGTGTGTGTGTGTGTGTGTGTGTGTGTGTGTGTGTGTGTGTGTGTGTGTCTTTTTGGCTGGAGGCCAACTATTGACGTCCTCCCGGCTGCACGGTCGAGTCTCCTCTTCCAATTAAACCCCCCAGAAACGAGGAGTTGGGACGTTTCCCACTGGAGTAAAACTATTGTACGAGAACACAAAGCTCCGATTATTGTGGCGCCCATGAATTTATGAATGGGCGGCCACTGTCTCACTTCTACTCCAGTGTTGTGGGAATTGTCTTTTGCGTGTGTGTGACAGTGTTGCTCTACCAAACAATGGCGTAGAGGAGGAGCATCCATTGTAGTTTCACATTTTTTCATGTTGGCAGATTAAATCCTGGAATAAAAGCGTTCCATTCGATCGTGGCCTTCTGATGACATGCTGGAGGGTTCAACCTCAGAGGAGATAGGAGTCTGAGCAAGCAAACCTTTGGTTAAAAGTCTGGTGTGTAGCATCCCATTAGTGTCATTAGTGGTTCAAACGCAGCTCAGCCAATCAGAATCAAGCATTTATAAGCTACAGGATAATGCTCTTAAAAAAAAAAAAAAAATTATATATATATATATATATATATATATATATATATATATATATATATATAAGTCGTTATAGATGTTTATAATCATGCATAATACCTAAAATATTTGCTTCGAGCAACACATACGAAAAAAAGTCCCATTCCTCCTGACCACTCCTCCACTGGAGTGTCAACGTCCAACCGCCATACATTTCCCTCAGCTCACACAAGTTCCCCAGAGGATGAACAATTTCAGTTTCAGACACTCTTTTCAGAGTCGCTTTTTTTATCCCACTTTTGATTATTATTATTATAACTTAAAGTTTGGTCGTTAAAATGTTCTGAAGGAAGAAAAAATACTCTTTTTTCAAATTTCAGCGCCACGTTAAACAACCAATCAGATTGCAGCCGTTCCTACAACATATTTTTAATTCAGAGCATGAATTCGAGTAGCTGTAGGGAGTCGTGATGTAAACCCCCCCAGTATAAATCTGTGAGGAGCTTAAGCTCACTGTTAATGCTTAATCTCTTTGTTCTTTCCTCAGTCCATCCCTGCATCCGTCCTCCTGTCTGTCCTCCACCACCCAACCAGGGCCCCCCCCCCCCCCTCGTTGGTTTGCAGGGTCAGTGAGTTTGCCCTTGCAGAGGTCTGTGCAGGAAGAGAGGGGTAGGAGGTCTTTGATCCCTCTGGGGGGCTGCAGCCCCTTTTATTCCACCTGATCAGCACTGTACTGACCTTGTGGTGGTCCGACCCCCAGTGGAGAGACCGCTGCATCGGGGGGCTCAGCTCAGGGGAAACGAGTCTTTGTCTTCCAAACAACTTTTCCACCGACTTTATCAATTCCTCTTTACGGTGGAACTTATTTAATATCACATTTTTGTTGTCGACAACAAGCGAAGCGACACGGATGTGATGAAACATCGTTAAAATGTTAGGACGTAAATGCATGGGCGTCGCCACCATATCTTTAGGGGGGTCGGCAGGACCTCCCACCTTTTAAAAAAATTGTCGTTTGGACTATTTGCTATTGTAATATTAGTGCATAATGGCTCTAATTGACGGGTCAGTTCAATACTGTCAATTAGAGGGGGGTGGGGGAGGGGGGGTGCGACCCCTCCCAACTTGGACTGCTCCAGTTTTTGTTCAATCTGATTGGCTCAGCCTGACCCTCGGCCGGGTCACTGACTTCCCGCTGAAGTTACACAGAGAAAAGGAAACAATGTTCAACAAAATAATAGTGTCAGTATAACAATGATAGGGCTGTTTAATTCTCATTTTCATTTCTAGGAACAAGAGACATTAGATACGGAAGAGACATCTTCTAAAAACATGTTTTTAAGCATCAACTTAATTCCAAAATTTTATGGGGGACCCCCAGACCCCCCCCCCCCCCCCGCCTATAGGACCCCCCCACATAACAAATGCTGCTGACGCCCCTGCATACATGGAAGTAGGAGTAATTTAAAAGAGCAAAAGTTTGAAAAACAACCTAGAAACACGATGAAATACTTTCCCGTCACACGTAGCCAAGCTGCTGAAGAAAGTCTACATAACGTTGGCTCGGATGGAAACGGTGAGAAGCGGGAGAAGCCAATAGATGACGTCATTCAGCTGAAATCACATAACTTGGTTTCATAACTTTCTCGATGCTGCCATCTGCCGGTCGTCTGGTGGTGTCGCGTTTAGATGGTGGAGGACGCTGACATCATATTCTGATGGGGAAATAATTTGTTTTTATTCTCCTCCATAGAGACATAGAGTTAATATACATTTGTTTTACGACCTTAAATTAAATATTTATGTGCAATGGGGAAATAATCTCTAATCTATTTGTGTCGGTATATTACCATAGTAACCATTAAATAATGCCTCAATTTAAACACAAGATTTCAGAAAACTTAAGTACATTTTTTTGCATTATTATTAATTATTGACCTTGTGTAAGTAATGATTGTATCTATGTTCTACCTGTATGGAGGCCTCTATATTCTGAATGTTTTCACTGAGGGGTTTGTTCATAAATCATTCGGATTTATACAACATCTAATTTAATTAATTACATTTTTTTAATAACTGATATTAAGAGATATTCACAATGTCCTCTATAAAAACCTCTTACTCTGATATGTCAACAAAAGGAAACACTTATTTTCAGCCTGGCTTCATCCAATGTTCAGATTTCACTTCAGGAAATGTATGAAAATCAGGACATATTTGATAGAATTATGCTTCATTTGTTTATTTAAACATATGATTTCAGTAAACCTTGTAAGACAAAAACCATTTGCCTTAATGTAAGTAATAAACTGGGGAAGTTTATCGATAGCTATTAGTTTTAGTTAATTGCCCCATCCACGTATTTACGCCACATGACCAGCAGATGGCGGCATGCTGCCTCAGTGCTGATGAAGCTGAGAAGAAAGACACAAGTTCAGCTTCTGGATCTTTTTGTTTGTCTGCATGTTTTAACTGTTCTCTTTGTTTCATCGACAGTTTGAAGAAGAAGAAGAAGAAGAAGAAGAAGAAGAAGAAGAAGAAGAAGAAGAAGAAGAAGAAGAAGAAGAAGAAGAAGGAGAAGAAGGAGAAGGTGAGTCCTTTCATCATTTCTCGATTCTTCGGTTTTTCGGTTTTGAAAAATGAAGCCAATCTAAAGTGCCTTAAACTTGCATTCTCTCTTCTGGCCATCAGGGGGCGACTCCTCTGGTTGGTATGGAAGAATATAAGGAATTGACAACTACTTGGTGTAAATGTGGATGTGACTAGAATCACATGTGTGTTTCCTGGACTTGAATTCTGGGGACCACTTTATAAAAACGTAAACCATCACAATCCACCTTAATAAATATAGTTCTATAAATATGACACAAAGAAGCACCTCGTTTACTTGCTTACACACTTATTAACGTGACGAGACCGGCCTTTCCCCCCCGTGTAAAGTCCTGGTCCTGGTCCTGGCCGTGTTCCTGGTCCTGGTCCTGGCCCTGGCCCTGGCCCTGGTCCTGGTCCTGGTCCTGGTCCTGTTTGGTGAATCAGCCGTTCGGCCCTCAGACACTAAAAAGCCAAATGAAAAACCAGATTTGTGATTTATTTGCTCCACTCCAACACCATCCCATCAGAGCTGAGGGCAATTACTGCAACAACCCCCACCCCCCTCCCCCCTGCCTACCCCTGGGACCCCGGGACTTCCCCCCACCTCACGCCCCTACATCCAGGATTTGGTTCTTTATTGATATAAATCAAGAGAGTGTATTATGTTTTTAAGTGTTGCCTCAAACACGTGGACAATTTTCCCAAATTAACAACCTACTTTATAATTTCTATACAACCCTCGTGTTTTTAAAAGTGCACACATTTTTTTTCTTATATTTTTTCTGATCAACAGTCATGATCAAATAAAAGTTGCAATCTAGCCGTGAAGTAAAGGAGAGCAGAGCCTCAGCCTGCAGGGCACTCGTATCTTATTTTAATAATAATAATAATAATAATAATAATAATAATAATAATAATAATAATAATAATGTATTGGTGGGTTTGTCGGTTCAGCTGACGTCACGTGCACGGATCCCCGCTGAGCCGTGTGCAAACGGGAGATAAGTAGGCGGACACAATGGACATTAATTCAGCATGTTTAAGTGCAGCTGTCCGGCTTCCACGGAGCAGGTGGTCTCCCCTCCATCTCCCATCTCCTCCTCCTCCTCCTCCTCCTCCTCCTCCTCCTTTCACTTCCTCCCTCCTCCGGCTCTTTTCTCACTTTATTTCTCCATCTTCATCCAGAGGAAGAGGAAACATATATATACTTTTTAAAATCTTTTTTTCGGACATTTTACTTGACCAAAATAATATAATAATAAACATTTACTTCCAGATGAACTCAAAAACAAACATGGTCATCTAAGGAAGGAGAAGGGTGAAACTGAGGCCCCTGGCCTCCAGAACCCCCCAGAGTCCCCCCTCCCCCCCCCCCCCCATCTCCATCCCTCCACCCTTCCTCTCATCACCCCTCCTCCATCCCTCCATCCATTCTCCACTTACTTACTTTGTCTCCATCTCTCCCTGCACCCCCCCTTTCATATCTGTTGCCTTTCATTTTACGCTCCTCCCCCTCCTCCCCCCTCCTCCCACCTCCTCCCTCATGCCGGTGGCGTCCACACACCGACCGGAGCCCAGACTCTCTTGTTGTCACTCACAGACGGCGGCAGTGGCGGAGACGGTAATCCCCCCACCCTCCCCCCGCCTCCATCATCAACCCCACCCTCCACCCAAAAAACCCAGTGAAACCCTCGCGGGACACCTGTACTGCTGGAAGCTTTTTTCTTTTCTTCTTTTTTTATGATTTAAAAAAAATAAATGATGCCCACATCGTGGATGGTTGCTGATGAGAAGCAATATTGATGTAAACGGGCGACGTAGACGCGGAAACAAGCGGCAACATCTGCTGACGGTGACGGAGCGGCACCATCATCAGCACCAGCAGCTCCATCATCAGCACCAGCAGCGGATGGAGATGCGTTGTGAAGGCAGAGGGATGATGATGATGATGATGATGATGATGATGATGATGATGATGATGATGATGATGATGATGATATAGCAGGTGCTGCAGGGTCGTGCCGCATTGCCTGACCGCCGCGAGCGACGCCGCGGAGACGGTGATGCTGTCGTCGTCATTGTGTCATACAGAGAGAGAGAGAGAGAGAGAGAGAGAGAGAGAGAGAGAGAGAGAGAGAGAGAGAGAGAGAGAGAGAGGCTTTGACATGGAGGGACGCGGCTGCGTGTCGGCTCTGAGCTCGGCCCGCCCGGATCAGCGGGTCGGATGCGCCGCCTGAAGCCCCCCAGGGAGGACCCGAGTCATGATCATCTCCCATCACAACAAAGTTGAATTCTTTGTTTCTCTTTTTACAGTAAAAACTAATGTTTCCGTGCGTAAAAGTGAGCGGCGGCGCGCCGTGTGTTGGTAATGCATCGCGGGAGCCTCGCAGCAGCAGCAGCAGCAGCAGCAGCAGCAGCGTCTGTGCCAGTTCAGGGTGGATTACGTCTACAGAGCAGCAGGCCTCCGTCTGAAGGCGGCTCCTGATCGGGGACCAGCGCGCCGTTGACGCCGTTTTCACGCGCTTCTTCACCCTGTTGCTGGAGGCGAGCGTTTTATTCCGCGGTGTCGCTGGACGCCGGTGCGCGCTGTGGTGGTCCCCCCACCCCCTCTCTCCTCCCCGCGGAGGGACAGCTGTTGCAAAAGATGACTCACTTGCAGGCTGGCCTCTCTCCGGAGACCCTGGAGAAGGCCAAGGTGGAGCTGAAGGAAAACCCGGAGACTCTACACCAGGACATCCAGGAGGTCCGGGACATGATCATCACGCGGCCGGACATCGGTTTCCTCAGGACAGACGACGCGTTCATCCTCAGATTCCTCCGGGCGCGGAAATTCAACCACTTCGAGGCGTTTCGGCTGCTGGCACAGTACTTCGAGTACCGGCAGCAGAACCTGGACATGTTCAAGAACCTGAAAGCCACGGACCCGGGCATCAAGCAGGCCCTGAAGGACGGCTTCCCCGGCGTGCTGTCCAATCTGGACAGATACGGCAGGAAAATACTGGTCCTGTTCGCAGCCAACTGGGACCAGAGCAGGTAATAAAGAGGTGTGGGGGGGCTGTGTTATCTGATCAGACAGACAGAGAACAGGGGAGTCAGTGGTTTAAAATCCACCAGAATTAGAGTCTGGTGTACAGGGAGCTGTCCGTTCAGCACCACAAACATCTGTTTTCTGCAGGAAAGCAACCTTTTCTTTCTTCTTCAGTCAGTTGTGGGAACGTAGATGTCCAAAAGTATGCGGACACCAAACGCCACAGCCACTAATCTGCAGCTGACAGCCTCCACTGGTCTGGTGTCAGTTCTTTCATACCCAGATGTTTGAACCCCGTCGGCAGGGATTTGCTCCAAATTCGGCCACAAAAGCATTAGTGAGGTCAAGCGGCGATGTTGGCCTGATCAGGTCCCGGCCGCCGGGTAATCCCAGAGGTGTTGGACTACTCGGGGGCCGAGACCAGTTCAGGACAGTCCAGTTCTTCCCAAGTGGGGGAAAGTGGTATTATACCCCAATAATGTATTCTTTAATCAAAACATCACATGACATCGACAGATAAAGATAAAATACCGTTTACAGGAGAGAAGAAAGGCCAGAGATGTGATTGATTTATTGAAAATAGCTTCCAGGCTCCAGAGACTGAATGACAGGCAGAGTAACAGCAGCGATGGTGAGCCGACAAGGAACAGGAAGTGGACCGTGATGAGGGAAGTGGAGCAGGTGAACGAGTCCGAAGGCATCAGAGTACACGAGGTACCGGTGGGCTTTCCTTTCAGGCTGGATCACAAAACCAAAGTTACTAAACGGAACAAACTCATTTCCCTGTGAAAAAACAAACCGCTCCAAGGTAACAAAACACCACATTCATCTATGTTCCGTTTTATTAAATCATATAAGCATATTTATGTTACTTTTGGAAATGCCACCAACACAACACCTTTGAAGTCCGTTTAATACGCCAAGTTTGAAGCCGTTTTTCCTTCTTCCTAAAACTTAGGACCTCTCGTTGACGAGCAATGCTTTTTAAAAGGCTATTTTTTTAATGGAATTTGGTAGAAGGGTTCACTCCACATAAAAGGCACCAGGGCTGCGTTACATCGCTTCCTGCAAACTTTCCTCAGAGACCAACGAGGGGACGACGAGGCCGATCAGCACACTTGGTGGGGAAAAGGCAGAACTATAAGAATCCAACAATGACGGCCTCGAGGCCGATGCCTTTGACCTCCAGCAGCCACAGCGGGATTCATTGTGAAGCCTGGGTGAAGCTAACAGACAGCTAACAGAAGGCTGAAGAAGAGGAGGGATAAAACCACGACAACCATCACGTGGAAACGAGAAAAAAAGTCGTCCTCAAACTGTCAGAAAAACGCACCGTCATGGAAAACGTGGTATTTCGATCTCTCTTATCTGAATCTAAGAGGTGCAGCACAGTGAACACTTTATTAGATTCATCATGTGTTTGAGGAGTTTGAACCAGTCTTTCCCAACCTTTTTATCTTATTAACCCCTTAAACGAAGCATTGAACCACAACCCATCAACCATCTGTGAGGTTTAGAGGAGAAAAGTGTCCCGAATCAGAGGACGCTTCGTCTTCTGTCCCACTCCAATAATCGTCTGGAGACCCCCCAGGTTTATTCTGTGACCCTTCTGTCCGGGATCCAGACCACCGGGGGGATCCAGACCGGGGGAACCCCACCGGGTCACAGTTCATCCAGATGGTCCAGCACTGATACCTGCAGTCTGCTGTGACCGGGTCAGGGTCAGCTGAGGGTGACAGGACTTAACTTTGCTCAAATAAGCGACCTGTAAAATGAATTACCGTAATATAGAAATAAATGTGCATTACCTTTCATAAGTGACGCCATGTAAAGTTTAGCAGAACGACCTGACTAGCGACACTGTTCCTGGATTCTTTTCTTGCCTTGACCTTGGGTCCGATGTGATTCTCCGTTCCCCTCAGATACACGTTCGTGGACATCCTGCGGGCGATCCTGCTGTCGTTGGAGTCCATGATCGAAGATCCGGAGCTGCAGGTCAACGGCTTCATCCTCATCATCGACTGGAGCAACTTCACCTTCAAGCAGGCGTCCAAACTCACGCCCAGCATGCTGCGGCTGGCCATCGAGGGCCTGCAGGTAAGACTCCCGGCGGTTGGTTACCGGTTATTTACCGGTTAGTTAGTGCTTGGTGTGTGTGTGCAGAGATGGTGGTTTGCATCCCAAGACGTCAATGTTGTGTTTTTGGTTGATTTTTATGATCTTTACCAGGAATTTTTAGTCTCCTGAACTTAATCGAACAATTTTTTGGGGGAAAATGACCTATTTTGTCACTTAGGTGTTATTTTGGTAAAAGAGTACCATGAGTTTGCATATGACGGACAAATAAACATACTGGAGCGTCATCATATTAAAACAGACAATGCCCTTAAAAATGTATTAAAATGAGTAATTCACGTAGTCCATAGAGGCAGAGCATCAGGGTTTTTTTACCTTATTATTTAAATAAGGGCTTTTCAAATGTCTGTACGGGGAAGTTGATTCACCAAATAACAAGAAAACAACATCTACTTCCAGACGTCTCTTTCCCGATGAGAGTCGTCTTTTTGGGCCACACTGACATCATGAGGGTTGACGTTAACATGACCAAATAAGGAGTCACGTGACTCGTTGTTTAATGACTGACATGAAAACAAATACATACTTATGACTTCTAATGTCACACGGGACAAAAGCAGTGGTCTCCCGGGTGAAAGTCCTGTGTTTGTTTGACTTCATTCCTCAATGAGGAACAATCACTGGTCTGTAACAGTTGGGCGTCTACAAGTCTGCGGTCTCGTTCTTTGTTTCCTGTCAGAGTGAAAAGCTAAAGTACTATTTTTCTTCCCCGACATCGTGAGAACAAACCTTCGGCACGCTGCTGCAGTCGGAATGTTTTCCACTTAAGAACGAGTCGAGCTAAAGCCGTGAGCTCGTTTGAGGCAAAGAGGACATTTCCTTTTCCAGAACACGCTGCTGCTGCTGCTCGGTGGCGTTTTTTCAAGGCTCGTTTGGCAGGTGATGATGCAAAAACATTTTTTTTGTGGTTGTCAGTTTGCTTTCCCTCAGTTCTGGCGTTCTCTAATGAGAGTCCGGTTTTTCTCAGTTGGCATACAGAGATATGAGATATGAGATGTGACAGGGCTTATTGGGTGAGTGTGTGTGTGTGTGTGTGTGTGTGTGTGTGTCTCATTGGGACACCTTTCAACCTTTTAACGGCGCTATTGAAATGAGTTACAGGAGAAAAGTTTGTACGAATGTCCTCTGCAGATATTATCTCTTTCTCAACGTCCTTGTGAATTATCGGCCAATTTACGTTGGAGGAGGGGAGGGGAGGTGTTTCCAGAGGGGAGGTGATTCCAGAGGGGAGGTAATTCCAGAGGGGAGGTGATTCCAGAGGAGAGGGGAGGTGTTTCCAGAGGGGAGGGGAGGTGTTTCTAGAGGGGAGGTGATTCCAGAGGGGATGAGGTGTTTCCAGAGGGGAGGTGTTTCTAGAGGGGAGGTGATTCCAGAGGGGAGGAGGTGTTTCCAGAGGGGAGGGGAGTAGTTTCTAGAGGGGAGGTGTTTCCAGAGGGGAGGTGATTCAAGAGGGGAGGGGAGGTGTTTCTAGAGGGGAGGTGTTCCCAGAGGGGAGGTGATTCCAGAGGGGAGGAGGTGTTTCCAGAGGGGAGGGGAGGTGTTTCTAGAGGGGAGGTGTTTCCAGAGGGGAGGGGAGGTGCTTCCAGAGGGGAGGGGGGGTGCTTCCAGAGGGGAGGAGGTGTTTCCAGAGGGGAGGGGAGGTGTTTCTAGAGGGGAGGTGTTTCCAGAGGGGATGTGATTCCAGAGGGGAGGGGAGGTGTTTCTAGAGGGGAGGTGTTTCCGAAGGGGAGGAGAGGTGTTTCCAGAGGGGAGGGGAGGTGCTTCCAGAGGGGAGGGGAGGTGATTCTAGAGGGGAGGTGATTCCAGAGGGGAGGGGAGGTGCTTCCAGAGGGGAGGTGTTTCCAGAGGGGAGGGGAGGTGCTTCCAGAGGGGAGGTGATTCTAGAGGGGAGGTGATTCCAGAGGGGAGGGGAGGTGCTTCCAGAGGGGAGGTGATTCCAGAGGGGAGGGGAGGTTTCTGCAACCTTCACAACCGCTTTAATACAATGAAATAAATAACCATAACGTTACCAAATATGTAAATGAGTGTGTGAGAGTCAGCAACCCAGAACTCTTCTTTTTAGATAATTAATCGCAAAAAAACGATCTAAATGTAAATCAGCGTGAGCAATAAACGTTCCTGATTTGTCTTTAGACCAAGTATGATGTCAATAAAAGTGATATTTCTGCATAAGCAGGCGATCCTCCTCTCTAGTGTTGGCGTTGTGCAGCGTCAGCACGGTGTGGAGGTGTGATGTTTTACAGAAACCGAGGGGAACCGTGTACGAGCCCTGACGGCTCACACTCAGATTAGAGGCTGAATTATTGATGGGCGCTCTCGCTGAGTCATTCTCACACAAACGGCTGCTCGGCAAAAAAACACAGACAGGAAGACAAGTAATGTGATTTGATTCGATTTGGCAAATGAAATGCACAAAACACATTTCGCCAAAAATCATCGAGGATGTGGAAAAATGAATTCAGACTTAATTTCCTCTGGATATGAAAACACATTTAAAGGTTCTTATTGTGTTTATTTTCATAATTGTCAATGAAAATAGTTCTGCTGATCCTGAAATATACACTACAGCACCAAATCTAATGCATTTTATGCTTAATACACATATATTATGTATATACTGTATATATACCCGATATATATATATATATATATATATATATATATATATATATATATATATATATATATATATATATTAGAGTTGTTGCATTATTACAATAAATAACAGATATCCTTCCTGCTGCTCTTCTCTCGATAGACTACACTGACTGAAAATCATCATTCATTCATTGACTCATTAGTTTATGTGCAAAATCAATATTTCCTATTTGGTATCTCCAACAATGTGAACTCAACCACTCAGCCTCCAAATATTTGTATTAGCACAGTTTTATTTATTATATCTTTAATACTCACTTACTCATTTATCTTTACCTATTTAATACGGTGTTTCCAGAGGGGAGGAGGTGTTTCCAGAGGGAGGGGAGGTGTTTCCAGAGGGGAGGGGAGGTGTTTCCAAAGGGGAGGAGGTGTTTCCAGAGGGGAGGTGGTGTTTCCAGAGGGGAGGTGTTTCCAGAGGGGAGGAGGTGTTTCCAGAGGGGAGGAGGTGTTTCCAGAGGGGAGGGGAGGTGTTTCCAGATGGGAGGTGATTCCAGAGGGGAGGTGTTTCCAGAGGGGAGGTGGTGTTTCCAGAGGGGAGGAGGTGTTTCCAGAGGGGAGGGGAGGTGTTGACAGAGGGGAGGTGATTCCAGAGGGGGAGGGGAGGTGTTGACAGAGGGGAGGTGATTCCAGAGGCGAAGGGGAGGTGTTTCCAGAGGGGAGGTGTTGACAGAGGGAAGGTGATTCCAGAGGGGAGGTGATTCCAGAGGGGGAGGGGAGGTGTTACCAGAGGGGAGGTGATTCCAGAGGGGGAGGGGAGGTGTTGACAGAGGGGAGGTGATTCCAGAGGCGAAGTGATTCCAGAGGGGAGGTGTTTCCAGAGGGGAGGTGTTGACAGAGGGGAGGTGATTCCAGAGGGGGAGGGGAGGTGTTGACAGAGGGGAGGTGATTCCAGAGGGGGAGGGGGAGGTGATTCCAGAGGGGAGGTGTTTCCAGAGGGGAGGGGAGGTGATTCCAGAGGGGGAGGGGAGGTGTTGACAGAGGGGAGGTGATTCCAGAGGGGAGGTGTTCCCAGAGGGGAGGTGTTCCCAGATATCATATCAGCCCTGTTAAGTACATTTAAATAAAGGAACACAATCAATGCCATGTTTTTCCCCTGCATGTGTGACAACAGGACACAGGAACACCCGCTGAGATCTAAGCATCGTTAAACAGCCAACAGCCTGAAATGTCGCTGAGTGTTTTTAAAAACGCTGAGTCAGACTCACCTGAGGACACCTGGTTTCCTCTCAACCAGGCGTTCATGCATCCTGATGCTTTCCAGAGATGTTGCTTTGTGCTCGTTGCCGGATTATCTGATGACCCCTCTGGTTTTCTTAAGAGGTTTGATCCATGACGGAGTTTGAGCAAAGAATGTATCTTAAACATTTCACAAGTTGCTTCATTCGGCCACAATTGAGCAAAGTGACTTCTCCCTACGACCTAGTCGTCTTTAAATTAAATCGTTTTATGAAGATTGATCTAGTTCTTAAAATAAGCCTTGCCATCTTTCTCTCTCATGTGTGTGTGATTATTCATCCCAGTCACTTACACAGAGATTGAGTGTGTAATAGTGACAAATCAAGATTCGGTACCTTGAAATACAGAATCAGACTTTGACAATCAGATAATAATAAGACGTCCTTGGACCCTATTGATCCGCCTGAGTCATCCTTTCTGTCCTCCCATCGTCACGGTAACGCTGCTCACACCGCCTCTGCTGTCATGACGACTCCTCGTCATGGCAACCCTGACAGTGCTAGTTTAAAGCAAACTCCCAAAAAAGCATGTAGGCCACATGCCTCGGGATCCCAAAGTCTTTAGCACAGTCGCTGCTGGGATCACAGCAGAGCCGTATAGTAGTCTGGTTATTATGTTTATAATGAATTTATTTTCAGTGGCTCTAATACGCCGTCGTAGAATGCTCTTCCTACCATCAGCTTGATAAATCTTTGGTTTGTGGAGCTTGAGGAATTCACAGGAAAACAAACTAGGATTAAATTAGGATTCACCATTTGGGAGATGTAGTTTCTGACATGGCAGATGACCCACTGAGTTTTATCGTTGGATCAGGTAGACCTTTGTCCCGATTCTAGAATTAGACAGGAGACGACCGATTTGTGTATACGTTTGTATGATTTGTACATATGTCCATTAGTTGGCAGGAGCCGACAGCCATGTTGAATAACTGGCAAACCATCAGTGAGAGAGCCTCGGCCGGAAAAAACAGGGACGGCAAACCAAGCCAAGCATGCAACCCCAAAATAAAAATAAATATTGTGGTATTTAAATATCGCTGTTAAAGCCAGAGCTGTGTACTCGTCTCAGTGTGACGAATGAAGTCAAACAAACGTGCAGATTTATTCTTACAAAGAAGCAGACAAACCTAAAACAATAAAACTATGAAAAAAAGGAAAATGATCCTGGAAAAGCATCGTGGCGGAAGTTTAAATCTTAATTACTTCAAATGAAAATGGTCGCCACCCCTTTTAAAAGTTAATGTTGAGTCCTGACCTCCAGCCGACTCACTGCCGTGCATTGATATCCCGTTGCTCCGCAGCGAGGAAGGATAAAATAGGTCTTCTGTTTCCTGCAGTTTGGTGCTCTGTAGATCCGAGGTAGAAATCTGATTGGCCGGGGACTCGACAGAGCGTCGTGTCCTCACGTTGACCCTCGATGTGGCGTCTGAGACTTCAATGTCTGGGCTTCGTGTGCTCCTTCATCCGGTTTCCTTTCAGACTCCTTTAACGCTCGCGTATACGAGAGATTATATTAAAGAGTGTGAAACACAGGAGGTGAGACAGCGAGCCGTCGTAATCTCCCAGGATTACCTTGTTGCAGAGGGATTCAGATTTCACGTCTTCTGGGGGTTTTTTCTTCTCGGAACAACTTTTTAAATTAATGTATAAGTAAATATTATTTTTAATATTGCAGCTTTTGCAGTTCAGGATTATCAAGGCAGAGAATTGAAAGAAAACATTCAACAATTAATTTGAGTTTAACAGAATCCATCCATTTTCTACCGCTTATCCTATATTTAGGGTCACGGAGGGGCTGGAGCCGATCCCAGCTGTCATTTGGGCGAAGGCAGGGTACACCCTGGACAGGACGCCAGTCTATCGCAGGGCCGACATGTAGAGACAGACAACCATTCACACTCACATTCACACCTACGGGCAATTTAGAGTCACCAATTAACCTATCCCCATCCTGCATGTCTTTGGACTGTGGGAGGAAGCCGGAGAACCCGGAGAGAACCCACGCTTACACGGGGAGAACATGCAAACTCCACACAGAAGGAACCCGGGCCGACCCGGGAATCGAACCCAGGACCCTCTTGCTGTGAGGCGAGAGTGCTACCCACTACACCACCGTGCAGCAGTTTAACAGAATGAAAAATGTTTTTTATGATTCCTTTTATGAAAGATTGGATCTCACACCTTCCGTTCATTTAGCACCATCAATATGTCTCTTTTTCAGAATGCTTTCTAACATGAAGCGTGTCATACACACGACTTTCACCCAGGAGACAGCTTTTTGTGTCCCGTGTGAAACCATGAGTAATATTTTAAATAACTTTAAGTTCTGCAATTAAGTAACAAAAGTACATATTTGACAGCGTTTTGCAAAGAGGAGGATAATGAGGTTCAACCTTAATGAGATGATTAAAGCCAAATCAAGTAGCTGCTGCTCCGAGTCCGTTATCGCCGTCACGTAAACCAAAGCTGACGGCGTCGCTGTTCCGTAAATGCATTAGAGGTCTTCAGTCTAAAATCCAATCAAGTCCGGTTGAGTCTGTTGCGTTGCTGTGGATCAATATCTATAATCAGCTCTGGTGCATCATGAAAAAGCTTTCTGCTATTGAGGGAAAACCGTGACAAAAACATGCCGAAAACATCGATTTTTGTTTTCATCCTTCTTATTTAGTAACAACGAGGAAAAACGGTAATGATGACACGGAAGTACGTTTGGTAATATGTTGCTGGTCTGGAGTGAAATATCATTCATGCTCCCCTGAGGATGAATGATCCTAATGACATCGATGATCTTGTAAACTTCTTGTAAACTTCTTGTAAACTTGCCAATCTGCTCATCTTTAATTAACACAGCTGTTCTGATGATGTGGCAACACTTCATACGACATATAGCCATTTCTTACATTTAAGGCATTTTCTTACATTTAAGGCATTTTCTAACATTGAAGGCATTTAGACCTCCAGCTCCACTTCGGAGTATCAGGAACCCGACATTGATATGGAAAGTGATGTTTCTCCGTCGCTCCCTCTTGCCCCTCCGGCCTCTCCACCCCTTTTACTTTTGTTTTCTTTACCCTCCCCCTTCCCCCGTCACTCTCTTTAACAACATCATCACCCTCCCCCCTTCACCCCCCCCCCCCCCCCCCCCCTCTCTGTCAGTCACTCCACCATTCTCCACCCGACACAACGTCAGCAGGCTTTCTGTTTCTGTAAAAACAGCATCTTTTTGTTGAAACTCAACAGTTATTTTCAACACAACACACTTCCAATAAAATAAATATCAATTAAATACACATTTCCACGTACAAATGAACAGAAATAATAACAGAAATTATCCAAAAATCCTGCTGTTTATTATTCACCTTATTTCATCTTGAAGAACCTAAAAAGAAGCATCATCTTCTTCACCAGCAGCCGGATGCATGATATCACAGCCCCCCCTTCTTTCTTCATCATCCACCCTCCCCGGCTACATCCCACCCTCGCCACGTTGCCACGGCAACATGTCGGGCTGCCACGCTCTGCCCTCTCCTCCAGATGGGCTCCCTTTTGTTGTGCAGAGACATCAAACACATTCTCCCTCTCTCCCTCTCTCTCTCCCTCTCTCTCTCCCTCTCTCTCTCCTTCCCTCCCTCTCTCCCTCTCTCTCTCTCTCTCTCTCTCTCTCTCTCTCTCTGTCTCTCTCTCTCTTTACTCCCAAGACGGTCTCAGACGGTCGGTCAACGAGTGCGCCACAAAACACTTGTTATCGTATGATGTGTGTTATGTATAATTAATAGAGTAACGCTGCTCAAGATATTCACACAAAAGCTGTTGGAGACAATGAAGAGTCACAGTGAACAAAATAATAATCATAATAGGCGCATGCATCTTAATCTTACGGGTGTCTTTTATGACGGCGTATCAGGGCCGCTGTAGGGCAAAAAGAAACAACGGAGCTGAGAAAGGGGGAAATATTCAGAGGAAAAACGTCGCAAATTTGTGAGTTTATTACGATGCTAACAATCGGCATTTTTTTAAGCTAACTTCCCATGAATATACGTGTATGTTTGTAATGAATCATCCCAACGTGTGACAACGCCTCGTTAAGGTCCTTAGGGTGATGATGTTGATGCTTATTGTTGCTTTTATTCATATGAGGACAAACTGTCATCTTATGGGTGTTTATTGATCGGGGAGGTTGGGCTAAGATGCTAGCGGTAGCTTTCACTTGTTGTCATAGCAACGGCAAACATCCATTCAAGCAATGTTTTTGCGACTTCATAAAGTAGCAAATTTGCGACTTTTTTTCTCTGAATATTACCCCCCACTCCTTATTTATTTATTTTTTTACTCTGACTTTCCTTCTAGCGCCATCATCTTGTTTAAGTATTCGGTTTATCATCAAATAACCACAGACTGTATATGCTCAGAACGTTTTGAAGCCTTGGGGTTGGGACTTTTGCCGTCGCCATCTTGTTTCTTTGGAACCAGAAATGACCATATTTGGTCTTTACCTCGTTTAGACATCATCAGTTGGAAAAAAAAAAACGCTCGGCTAGCGTGAAGTCTTGGAGCATTCAGTCAAATCTGATGATCCTCCTCCTTTTCATAATCATTATAATCATCATCATCATGTATAATAAAAGATTAAACTCTTCTAAGCACCATCATTTTTTTTTATCTCAAGCATAATTAAAAAAAAAAAAGCAGATTCATTACATGTTTTAAAATTAGAAAATCAGTCGACACGGAAATGGGTTTGAACTTAACTAGAAGTATTCAATCTTATCAATCACAGTGATCAAAAGAAAACCATCGTCTGTAAACAGGAAACGGAGGTTATTATTTAGTATTTTTAACCCTATTTTCACATCTTTTTGTGTAAAACATGAGCCCAAACTTACTGGATGATTAATACAAATAATTATATAATCTTTTTCCTTTAAAAGACGCTGTAAATAACCATAAATGCAGGCAGCTGTTTTATCAATATGGATATCATACATCACTATATATATTCTCGTGTGCTATTTTTAGTCAAATGATTAGTGACGTACTCTGCCGTGACTCTATTAGT
The DNA here is from genome assembly GCF_963514095.1 of Eutrigla gurnardus. NCBI lineage: Eukaryota > Metazoa > Chordata > Actinopteri > Perciformes > Triglidae > Eutrigla > Eutrigla gurnardus. The sequence continues at coordinate 3,041,110 of NC_139927.1, forward strand.
CCAATTATAGATGGTTTACGTTAAAATCAATAATAGTACTTTGTTTCCACCGCGCCTGTAAAACTCGAGCCGAAGCTTGAAACAACCAACCCAATGTTAAATCTAATAGACCATTTTCCTCCAAAGACGTTTTGACTTATCACAGCGGGGGGATTAATATCGTTAGCACTGACTCGGTTCCATTAAACGCTCCCAGACGCCCCGCCACCCTCTTAAGTGCATCGCAGACGTAATCAATTTTATGAATTCAGCCTGCTTTTTCTTCTGTCTTTGCTGCCGTGACTGTCAACACGTCTGCTGTGAGCCGTTATTTAAAGGTATCAGACCTGCTGAAGGTCGGCGTTTCATTATCCGGAGACTTCGGGGGAGTCATGTTGAGCTGCAGCCCGAAATCATGGAGGTTCAGGTCCACGCCCCCGAACGCACTCACAGGATAAGAAACCCCACATCCTGAAATACATTTTAGCATATAATAATATAATATACAAAAAAGCGCCTCTGCTGGCTTTGTGGGGTAGCTGTCGGGCCGAGCCCACAGCGATGCAGAGACACTTGGCTCACAGCTGCAAACACAAAAAGAGCACAAGTTAAAAACCAAAGAGGAGAAAAGTTGGATATTAAAATAGGTGTGATGTCATGGAGAGAAAGTTAGTGCCTCTGCTCTGCTTCCATGGCTCCTGAGTACAGTTGGCAGTGTTTTAATAACTTGCCGAGGCTGCAGTTTAATTGGTGTGACCTTCTCTCTGAGCGGAGAGAAAGTGTGAAGTCATTCGCATACATTTCAAGGATTTCACTGACAAACCTGCTGTTCCCTTTTAAAACGGGATATTTTGGCGTGGATGACACACCGCTAGTTTCTTTGTTGTGCTCTGATTTGATTGGTTCTAATTTTGAAGCAGATAAAAGCAATGTTGACTTCAGATATTTTGGCATAAATCTCGACAAGTTTGAAATCATTCACGTTGTTAGTTCCAGCCATGTGCTCTTCCTACTGAGACACGTCAGAACATCAGCTATGAAAAACACAAGAACAACTGTCGTATGACTGAGCACGGCACGAATGTGTAAAAATAAAATAAACCCAGCTTGTTTGTGACGGTTTTGAGATCATTCCTATCTGATGCAATTTGACCGAATTAAGCAGCTAAATCCAGCCTGTTTTTCACATCATTATCTCTGTGAGTGAGTGAGTGTGCATCTCTGTGTCTGTCCACGGCTAATCTTGTGTTCTGTTGCAGGAAACTGCATGATATTTTCGGTGGAAGTGAGTGGACCTTTCTAGTTTTGACTGTATTTATGTCATGTGGCGATCGCAAGGAAATATGTCAGATAATATGTTATAATATATAATGTTTTGTTTGTAATTGAGTTTTTGGTTTGGATGCAGGATAAAAAACAAACTGTATATTCTATATAATCTTGCTGTAAGCTTTTCAGGCTTCGTCCTAGAACGAGGACAAAAAGGAGCATTAATGATGGTAAAGAAAGAGGGAACACAGTTGAAAGGTTTGGGAGGTCGGGCGTAACGACTGAACTGAAGCGACAGAGAAATAAGATGTTGACAAACTGCCGCGGCCGTGAACTAAAAGGTCGCATCCGTCACTAAATCTGGTTCTTTTTTTTCGTGAGCAGAAAGTGCCGAGTTGCTGACGAATGAAGCGCCGTCGCTTTCTGTCACAAACCTTAAGACTCACTGTTTTTTGTTTTTTTCTTAACTTCAGCATTATCTCCGGACAGACAGCCTGATACACTCACACATGTGAGTTTGTTGTAAAGAACAAGCCAGCAGCAAAACAATGTCATCACTCCGGGCTACACTTTACATCCTGAAAAGGAAAAAAAAGCACTTGACTGGATTCACATAATTCCCTCCTCCTCCTCCTCTTCCTCCTCCATCCTTCTAACCGGAGGACATGTTTCTCATCCCGCCGTGAATGGGAAGTGACAGCAGCCAAGCGGAGCGGAGGGAGCTCATCACGGCGACGGAGAGAGAAGATGTACGACCACGAACCTCCGACACATATAGAGTGCTGGGCGACGCCCGTCAGACGTGATTACGTCAGCGGCTCGCGGGCAGACGGCTGATACACTCCCGAAAAACTGGGATTCGGTTTTTAGCTTTTTATTTAAGGCTCTTATTACCACTCTAAGGAAAGAAAAAAATGGAGTTGAGAGAGGGGGGCAATATTTGGGAAAAGTGGCATCTATAGCTAACTTCCCATGAATGTACGTTTATGTTTGTAATGAATCACCCCAATGTGTGACAACGCCTTGTTAAGGTCCTTAGGGTGATGATGTCGATGCTTATTGTTGCTTTTTTTTATATAACAATAAATTGTCAGCTTATGGGTGTTAATTGATCGGGACAGTTGGGCTAAGATGCTAGCGGTAGCTTTCACTTGTTGTCATAGCAACGGCAAACATCCATTCAAGCAATGTTTTTGCGACTTCATAAAGTAGCATCCGGTGTTAGCGGAACCAAGCAACTTGTTTATATCAGCTATTATAAACTTGCAAATTTGCGATTTTTCTCTGAATATTGGCCCCTCTCTCAGGGAAAACGGAGCCGAGAGAGGGGGGCAATATTCCGAGACAAAAAGTCACAAATTTGCAAGTTTATTAAGTTGCAGATTTGCTACTTTATTATAATGCTAACAACTGGTTGGACTAAGATGCTAGCAGTAGCTTTCACTCGTCTAGAGGAAGTAAACGAGTTGCTTGACCGGATGTTTGCCGTTGCTATGACTATGATGATGCTATAAGTGAAAGCTACCACTAGCATCTTAGCCCCACCGCCCAATCTGTGACTTTATAAAGTAGCAAATTTGCAACTTTTTTCCTCTGAATATTTGTTTTGTTTTTCTACAGTGGCCCTAATACGCTGGTGGGTTTCCCCAAAATGTGAAACTATTCTGTTAAAGTCACTTCAAACTGTCGTCTGATCCGTCAGTGGAAGGAATCAGAATGTCAAAGCGTGTGTGTGTGTGTGTGTGTGTGTGTGCGCGCATGTGTGTGTGTGTTTAAGGACACATCAAGTGTCCTTAAGGTGGACTTCCTGCCTGAGTGCAGCCTTTAATCCTCAGCCAGAGATTGCGGCGGGGAAGCAGCTGCGTCGGCTGACTTCCTGTGAGGTCACACACTTCCTGTGAGGTCACACGTTGCCGCTGAGTGTCTTTGAGCAGACTGGCTGTTGAACCTGCAGCGTTGGTGGCGGCCGTCTGTCTGTTCGCCCTCCGGATCCGTGAGGGTTTCATAACGCCGGCGACATATGAGCCGCCACGCTGATGCTGCGTTCAAGTGGCATGGGACGTTTAGTGATGGGGACAGATTTCACACATCTGGCAGCTGGCTCTGTCACCACAGACGAGTTTAATTCACACAGTGAAAGAAGAGTTGTCACTGAGCGAAATGTGTTAGATTATAAATGATGAGCCTTTGTTTTCTCATTATTTTTATTTATTTATTTGTTTTATCGTATATCATGGCAGATTTAGAGAAAATGAAGACAAACTGCTGCTGTTTTTGTTTTTCTGAACTTCTCCATGTCGGTGTTGACAGACTGCTTCTGTCACCTTGAGTTCTCTTCAACATCTCACAGTGACTGAAGACGCTCATGGTTATTTATTTACCATCGACATTTTCCTCCCGGTAGAAAATAAGGCCAGAGAAAGTGCTGACCTGGTTTCGTCTGGATTGTGATTCATGTGTCATAACCGTCCTCTGGTGAAAAGACTGCATCTGTTTCCACGTGATTCTTATTGGGTTTCTCCATTTATGTGAAATTATATACAGTCTATACTGTTAACTTTAACCCCTGTAGTTTGAGTGTCCAGACTTGAGATCAATGAGTTAAATATATCAAGACAGATGATGCAAAATGTGAATTCAAATAATATTTGATAATTCATCCAAGAAATAACCTTAAAACCGCCTGAGCACTGTCTACGCCGTTCTCCTCCTTTATTTGAACACTTTCTCCTTCACCTTTAACATTTTCCTCCTCCTCCTCCTCCTCCTCCTCCTGTGTGATCTTACATCGGTGTGTATAATCTCGTTCTGATATTTCATCTCGTGTTCACGGTGAAATATTGCCTTCATGGTGGCAGAACAAATCCTCCTGAGCTCATAAATATTCGGGGTCCCGACGTATAAAGCGTCGGACTGGTCCAGTAAAGCGGTGGCTTTTCCACCTTAAATTACAAACCTGGCCCGACCTCAGCAACTCTAACTGTTCCTATGTAAACACTCGCCTCTGGCCCTTTTGTTTTTATGATGTCAGAATATAATTTTGCCGTCCTGCTGGACTGCAGCCTGAATCCTGACTCACGGCGTGTGCCGGGCCCCGGACTCGCCACGCTAACCTGCATCAACCATGACTCGCCTCCCAGACTCCAAAATAGACCATTTCCTCCTGACTATGAGATTAGAGGCCCATTTACAAAACTAATCTAATGAAACGGGACGGAGAGAACTCACAGAGGTGATATTTCATTTGCTGGAACTCTAACGAATGAAGCCGACTGGATTGAGACCAGCTCTTCAGTTATTTGTGATAAAACACAGAGAGAGTCTTGAGTATTAACTCTGTGAATCATCTGGTTTTATAATGACATTATTGAACTGTTTTTATGTTCTTTTTCCCAAAACAGGACAGTTTTCCTGCCCGATTTGGAGGAATCCACTTCGTGAACCAGCCCTGGTACATCCACGCTCTCTACACCGTGATCCGGCCCTTCCTCAAAGACAAGACCAGGAAGAGGGTGAGACTTGACAGAATCAATAGTTTCATATTGACGACAAAGTGACGGCTTCCTGCTCAGTCTCAAACAGCCAGCTGTAGAACACGGTGGATCGTTTAGCAGCGAAACAGTCAGATATTCCCCCTTCAGGAGGTGGTGGAGACCAAACATGGAGCTAAAAGAGAGAGAAGACATTCGCTTACATTCATCAGGTGTTTAAAATGCAACTGTAATCAGGCTGCAGGCTATTAAATAATCATTCCTATCTTCTTATTAATATTTTGCTTATAAGCTGGTTTTGAAATGAAAAGTAACAAAAATCCAACAAAGGCTTTTTTTCTGTATTTTGACAAATTTCCCTTGAGGCAGATTTGGTAGGTTATAGACTTGTTTTGTTATAGAGTGATTATATAACATGGATATTTAAGTAAGCTTTTTTATCATGCACAAAGGCTTTTTAAATTTACGACGGAACCACATTGTATTTAAGCGTTTCCTTTCCGCTTGCAGATCTTCATGCATGGAAACAACCTGAACAGCCTCCACCAGCTGATCCATCCAGAGATCTTGCCGTCGGAGCTCGGCGGGATGATGCCGCCGTACGATATGGGCACGTGGGCGCGAACGCTGCTGGACCACGCCTACGACGAGGAGACCGACTACTACCCGGAGTCCTACACCCTGTCAGTGCAAGACCTGGAGAGGGACCTGGAGAAGAACCTGTCACCGAAAACCATGAAGAGGTCAGCGCATCACTTTATACATGTCCTCGTCTGTTGAACTGGTTTCATTTTTATTTCTTTGGAGAGAAATATGTGACTTATTATTCTTCAAAAATGTCCCTGCAGGGATTTCACCCTGCGATGGGGTATTAAGGTCATTGTAGGCACAAAAAAAAAAAGGACATTAAAGTGGTAAATTTCCAAGTGTGAATTACTGGTAAAAACCAGGCGGCAATCTCCAGTGAAGCCAAATCTGAAGTGCCTTAAACTGTCATTCACTCTGCTTGCCACCAGGGGGCGACTCCTCTCTTGATGTTCATTTAGTACATTATGGTCCATTTAGAGTCCACCAGACCAGGAAGCAGGGGATGCTTTAGGGGGCGGGGCTTACCTGCTGATTGACAGGTCGCTACCAATGATCACACTTGTGTTTCAGGTCCCAGTCGGTGGTGGAGCCCGGCGTCCTGAAACGACCGGACAAGGTGAAGAGTGAAGAAGACAACATGCAGCCACTGCTCTCGCTGGACTAACGGCATAATCAGCATCTACACACACACACACACACACACACTGACTTACCTGTGCACCTATACACACTGAAATCTACTTCCTCCAGAGAACGCCGCCGCGGTTGGATTCTCGTTTTGAACTCGAGGATTAATCTCAACGAGACGAGAAGGACGTTTCCTCACACAGAAGGGCATCCGGGGAGCTGCCGAGGGTGTTCCACATATTTATTTATTTAAATTATTTATTAAGTTATTTGTCATGTGCCAATCCCCCCTCCCCCTCCCCCCATAAATGAACGTCTTGGAACGATCCGGCGCCCTCAGTGTGGAGCAGGAAGGAGAACAAACATGTGTTTGTGTGAAAACGTTGTTACCTTCAGGAGTCCGATAAATCGAAACCTGGAAGAGGACCACGTTTTTTTGTTCTTGATGGAGTCGTTGAACGTCCTGGACATGAAACTGGCAGACAGACAGGCGGGCACTGGGTTAACTGGGAGTTTACTGGGAGTTTATTAGGAGTTTACTGGTGGTTTACTGGGAAAAGCAAACCCCCTTTACGGTAAGAGTTCTGAATGTTTTTCCTATTTTATTTCATTTGTTTGGGCCCATGTGTCACATAAAACAGTATTTTCTTCTGCTGTTGACTCACATCGTGGTGTTTGGCTGAAGAATTTAAAATTATTTTTTTAATAAAAGCAGAGAGAGAAGCATACCATCACACTCCTGTGACATATTTGTCATATTTCTGGCAATAATGAAACAGCCAAACATGTCGGTGTAATATTTTTAGAAGACGCAACAAAGTTATTTCTTTTGCATGTATTGCTAAAAATATCACGCTTGTTTATTTGCATTATTTCAAAGCACTCTTGGTAGTTTCATAATGCAGCTAAAATCTATTTTTAGTCGGCATCAAGGTGCACGTACTAACTCCCATCATGTTCAACTTCAGATTTGTTTGGAGATCATTTCAGTATTTGTCTTCAATCCTCTCCAACGACACCGACAGGACTTTCACCCAGGAGACCATTGTTCCTGTTGCTTATTGTGACATTACGTTAAACCGCTACGTCTGTAAGATAACAGAAACAGTTTTGTTGGGATTTGTTTAGTTGTTTAAAACCGCAACAGTGACCTGGAGAAAAATACGTTTCCATCTCGCAAATTTTCGAAAGTTTAGTTTTGTGGTCACGTAAATTTGAGGAGACAAGGTCAGTTTTTTCGTATCGGGCGATGTCTTTCACATTAAAGCGAAGTTACGCACAACATGGCGTGGTGATCCTCTGACAAAGCAGTAGAAGTAGAAGTAGAAGCAGTAGCAGTTTTTTTTACGAGGAAAGAAAAAACAATCCACGTTTGTTTGGACCTCGCGGACACGAGAACGTGTGTTCTGGTGAGAAACACTGGGAGGCAGGGCACCTTTAATGCTCAAATGTCGGAGCTTCCCAGGGAGCATGTGAACGCACCAGATCTGCAGACTGATTGAACCTTTACGAGCAGATAAAGAGAAGCGGCGTTCAAGTGATAAAGTATCTCAGGCAGCGTTCAAGTTGGCAGTAAAATAGGTTTATTTTATCTCAGAAAAAGTATTATTTTACATATTCGAAGTACAGTATTTTATTTAAATCCTGCACTCAGACTCGGATTTAAAACGACGCCTGCTCTCACTGCTACTTCGCCGTTTGACACGCTGGCTCCTCCAAAATTGGCAGTTTCACTCATGTTGTGCAAAAAAAGGTGCGACAACCGAATGTGAAGCCGAGCCAGCAGCTCAGCGGAGGAAAGGCCAGTCAGGCTGGAGAGCAGACAGCCGAGAAACGAGGCCGGCGGGCGGGAAGTGTGAGGCGTGCGGCGGCAACGAGAGCAGACAGCTGGAATGTTAAACCATCACACCAGCGCAGCGCGACATGTCAGACCCGGTTACAACTGCTGCGAGGCCGCGAGACACCGCTGAGAGAAACCGCCGAGTCACCGCCGAGTCACTGCCGAGGCACCGCCGAGAAACCGCGGGTACCGTGGGTACCGTGGGTACTAGGTGGTAGTATGAGTACAGGTGTGGTAGTAACTTGAGTAAACACCCTAAGAAGGAAGGTAATTCCAGCGTAGAAGAAGAATACGCCTGTCTGGTGCAACTACCGCCGTTTCACCGCCGTTTCACCGCCGAGAGAAACCGCCGGTTCACCACGTGATCGATCCTCGGAGAGCGGGAAATACTTTGTTTTGCGTCTAATTTGTATTCCAGGATAATGTTCAGACCAAACACGAGTTCGACTGCAGGATCGTGTACAAATATGCACATGACGGTAACATATGTGATATCGTGCTAAAAGACTTCAAGAAAAACCTAAAAGCAGGAAGTCAACAGCTGATTGTTTATGGAGGAGAATTAAACCAAAACTCATTGAAATGTTGGCGGCGAGGAACACCAGAAGAGTTCAATGACAACTTTAAATGCAGGATTAACAAGATAAACAAGCATATTATTATTATTATTATCTGGTTTCGTGCCTCATACCAACAGACAGCGTGTTGACGCCACTGTAGGAAAATAATAAATAACGGAGCTGAGACGGGGCAATATTCAGAGAAAAAACCTCTAATAAAGTAGCACATTTGCGACTTCTTTTCTCTGAATATTATATATTCATTATATATAGTTATTTATTTTATTTCCTACTGTGGCCTTAACACGGCATCGTATCATACAGACTCCACCAACCATTTCAATCAAAATCTTTAATTAAATCCAGTTTCCTCACCCGACCCACGAGTCGAGAACCCGTCAACAGCTTTAAATGTTTCAAAAGCTTCGAATGTTGAATATCAAATAGGTTTTTTTCTTTTGCCGAATCGTTAAAGAATCGTTAAATCTGAAACGTAATCAGCATCACCGCTGATTAACGTCAGGATTAACATTCAGGTCACGTTTTCTAATAAATATACAGGTGGTTTTTCAGCTGTTTATTAATGTGCCACTCAGATATTATATGTTTTTTTTGGGGGGGGGGGGTAGTTCTTGTGTTTCAGAGAAACTTAATAAACTTTGGGTCCAACTTAGAAAACTCATGAAAGTTTTGTAGGACTGATTTCAGCGGAGGAAATGTGAGTTTTAGGAAACACACACTCAGATACTGTAGACGCTTCCAGTTGTTAGGATGCAACGTTTACATTCAACGAAACATCTGTATTCTTACCCAGAATGCCCTGCAGGTTCTCTGTGTTTGAGGTTAAAGCATTAAGAGGTTTGTGTTCTGTTTGTAAAAAAAACCCTATTAAACGTAGAGCAACGTAAACGCAGCAACACATTTTACTACAAATATACTTTATCAGGCGACGCTTCGTGCTTCGCCACACAGTTACGATTTTTTAAATGTTTTTTTTTTCTTCTTCTTCTCAGTATTTTATGAAAAGTTGCTACCTTCCTTGTTGATTATGCAGATGACAGATTGGTATATGTTGTACGAAATGTAAAAAGAACTATGACGTTTTTTATTTATTTTAAAGGAATTCAGCATTTTTCGAATGTTCTTTCAAGTGTTGTTGTTGTTTCGTCCGTTCTGCTGACCTCGGATCAGAAGTGTTGCTGAGTATATTTCACAATTGATGGCTTTCACGTTTTTATTTTTTTTTAACGCACACGCAGGAAGGTGGAGGTCTTAGGTGATTTTTCTTTTCTAAAAAACAAAACACAAGTGAACCCAAACTATTCCTTTCTGTGCTGGTTTTGACTGGAAACACCAGGATTAAAGATTGTGGAATTTATTCAGCTGAACAACACTGGCTTATTGTGAAAAAACATCCGTTTAGTCGAACACACTGTTATTCTCCCGGACAAAGTCAGGAATCATGAAGCCTGAGATTTCGTTGTATCGTGACCCATGAAGGACAGATTTAAACATTTTAAACATTTGTGAAATATGATGCTGTTTCCATTTGCAAATTTGGTAGAAACGCTGTTTGGAGGCAGAAAATCCATGTTTCTAGTAAATCAAATACAACTCAGATTCATCCCATCGCCGCCTCCTTTAGTCTTCCTGTGCTTTTCTTTTACTTGAATCCTTCCTCTGAATGCTAATTTACTTTTTTAAAATATGGAACAGATTTGGGCAAGTTATCAGAAAGTTACTTTTTTACATACAACTCCTTTTAAAAGGAATATTATATTACTGTGTTTGGTATAACTGCCATACTTGGTATCAAATTATTTCTCCAAACAAAATTGCCAATTAAAAAAAAAAAGACTTTAAGCAGCAGAAGACAGGAAATCCATATGTATTGATCGATCATTGATCTGTTTGGAGCTAATCGGCGCATTGGAATAAACTAATAATAATCTACTCATTAATATAAACTAAGTCGGGTTGCATTAAAACCACTGCAGGAGACGGAGATGTGATGAAACAGGTGGAATCCTAAAAATGACTCAGCAGATTTATTCTTTTTTCTCTTTCTGTCCGAAGCATTTTTTCTCAGCGTCTCCCGTTTCCTGTAGCTGAAAACATCACTTCCTGTCGGGTAGTTTGAATCACTTTGTACGGGAGAAAAGCAGTGAGCGGACGTTACGTCTCATCTCTGAGCTGCGATCTGTTTTTGGATGTGCATGCGATATACAATATAAAATGTTGATTTTTATTATTATTTTTTTAGTATGATCACACTCTTCATTTTAGCTTCATTTTGAAATGTTAGGTATTTGATTCTAACAACCATGGTAGATCCTCAGTAGACCTCCATGATGGTGTGAAATGTGGACATTGATGAGTCGGCAGATTGTGGGAGAGAAACAGGATTGATCATAGACTTCATGTTTGACTCTAAATGGCGATACAAAGGGAAGAAGGTTGACCTCCATGTCCAGTTTCAGTGCAAATGTTTTTTTGTTTGTTTTGAAATGGCAGATATGTGACACTCATGCAGCGTGTAGGTCAGCTGATCCCGAACAGCAAGGTGATGAAGAAATAATGCCTCATAATGGAATCTCTTTATCGCGAGCTTCGTCGATGCACCGTCTTTATAATTGCGTATTTTCTTGGACTAACGAGGATCGTTTTCTCACTGACTTTGACTAATGTTTGATTTATCTCAGCCAAAGCTCTTCCTTTAAAAAAACCCTCAAATGTATTGCTTCTTATCATTACGTGTATATGTGTTTTGGACTCTGATTTTTTTAATTTTTTTAATTTTTATTGATTGACAATATCCTAAAACAATATGACGGTGTATCAGGACCACTGTAGGAAAAAAAATAATTAGAGAAATTTGTGAGTTTATTACGATGCTAACAACCAGCATCTATGCTAGCTAACGTCCCATGAATGTACGTTTATTTTGTGACAACATGTGACAACGCCTCGTTAAGGTCCTTAGGGTGATGATGTTGATGCTTATTGTTGCTTTTATTCATATGAGGACAAACTGTCATCTTATGGGTGTTTATTGATCGGGGTGGTTGGGCTAAGATGCTAGTGGTAGCTTTCACTTGTTGTCATAGCAACAGCAAACATCTGGTTGTTTACGTCGTCTTTGAAAAAAAAACCTTGCAATTTTTTTCCGTACAGTGGCTCTAATACATCGTCATAAAAAATGAATGCATAACTTTGATATATTTCATTTCCACACACTGTTCTTTGATTGTATAGTTACGGTAGGAGCTGTAGGGAAGACCAAACCACAAACTGAATTGTGAAGTTATTATGGAAAGCCGGTATATTATAGGAGCAAAAAAAATAATTGTTCAGTTAGCAGGTGTTAAATGTATAAATGTCCTCAAAGACAATTTGCTGAAATGCATCATGTAAAACGAGCAAAAATAAATATGGACACATGTAGATTTTTTTTCAAATTGATCTTCTTTTTGTGTTTCAAGACGGCAAAGTTTACGCTTGAATGGACTCTTCATGAAGCCTATCAGAGTTACCATGGAGCCCTCACTGTCACTATATATATATATATATATATATATATATATATATTATTAGTATGTTGCTGAAAACATATTCCCGGCAGCAATTAAGTGTATTTGTATCTTGCAGGAGATTAGTAACATTTCCTTCCCTGTCTCCATGACAACGATATTTTGATAATTATTCTAGCTCGTAAGGAGTTGAAAGAAAGAACACAGGAATGGCACATTTCTGCAAATATTTATTGAAATTCTGACTCACAAAATGCATTCTTGGCGATTGGCGTCTACATAATTACCACGGCAACGACATTCTCGATTGTGACCGAGTCTCACCAGATTACATCATACACCTCCGCTTTATCATACATGCAACAGGTAGTTTATACGTCTCCTTATGAAACATGAGAATTTAACAACACAAGAAAAACATATCCTCTCTACTCATAACACAATGTTTTGTGAAATCATTTCTCATCTCTGAGATCTACCGAGGCGATCTGTCTCAGGTGAGCAACAGATAAAATAAACTTGTATCTACAGTCTTCACACAGCACCTGCTGGCTGGTTTTCACCCGAGGGTGCTGCCGTACTTCCTGTTTATTACACTGACATGCAAATTACATGAGAAACATTAGAAACAACCTCAAACCGTACTTGTTCAGTGGATAAAAATTGCTCCAAAAAGAAGAAAAAACAATATTTCACCAATGACTTTAACTCTCAAAGCAAATAATTAAATTTCATAAAAACAAGAACGTTCAGTGAGACCTTTTCAAAAAACATCTTCACAAAGTCCTTTCAAAAGTAGTTTTAAAACATTTTCTTTGTTTTCCTGCAGGATTCACATGTGGCAGAACGCTATAAATCCCCCAGAATCCTCCTCTAAAGAGGTCGGAAAACCAGCATCTTTGTCATGCTGTGCCAACAATAACACGTACGATGTTTTTCAAAGAAAATCTGAACTCACTCGCAAGCTAGCTATTGCGCTAATGTAACTGTCTTACTTGAGTTTTTATCCAGCGACAATACGAAACGCATCGTAGCTTCAGAAAGAGACGTTACTTTTGGGAGTGTATTCTTTCAAGTTACGTGTTTTCACAGTTTTACGAACAAAATGCAACTTTCCCTAGCGTGACTATCTTTTTAATTGACATAAACATCATACGTGTCAACAGCACAATTCAAATGGCATCAAAACATTATTTGTTTTCTGGGCCGTTGACTGACATTTTTTTTTCAAAATTAGGTCCAGTGGTGTTCCCGCCTGCAAGGGGCGGGGCTTCTCTGTGTGATACACACATGTAGCTGCTTCACCTGTTTTTACACTGCTGGCTGGTGAACAGTTTTATTGTGAGTTAATCAACACGACTGGATTCAAGTCACTCGTTAACGTAACTACGTGTTCTACCAAAACTCCGAAAACAAGCCACCGTCAGGAAGCCGGCGTTTCCGAACGGCTTCCCAGAATGGTGTGTTTTTTTTACGTTTGTGACGTGTTTTCTTGTTACGTTGATTCCATTTACGTAGTTTAGGTCCTTATTTTAAGCCCATCCGTGATGTTTTTCCTAAACCTAACTACGAGGTTTTCTGGTGGCCGTCATCGTATTATTTTTGCCTAAACATAACCGCGACCATTTCACGGTAAAAACAGTGTAAACACGCCAAAAGCCTTAAAATGCATAAACATTTTGGAAATGTCGTGCTATTTACACGCCGTCCCATGAGATCGGGTTACTTAAAAAAGTTATATTCTCATACAACAAAAAAATGCTTTGTCAAGTACTTTTTTCAGGGAAAAGTATTTTCTGTCAAGTTATGTTAGTACTTGACGTATCGCAAATACGCTTAATCAAAAGTACATTTAAATCCCTGTTCGAGAAGAAGTCGGGATACGGAGATTTCATGTGTAAACCTATTTTAACCAACAATATTATCTATTAGTTTCAAAAGTGATGTAGAAATCTTGATATGAAACATAGTTTTGGTTCGGAAACGTTAAAATTCTACCCATCCGTGTTTTGCGGAAACATATAACACCAATGTAACCGTATTGAAAGCTACATGCTAAAACAATAAGTACACGGTGGATGGGAAACAAACACGGGACTTTAACCCAGGAAACTGGGGTTCGGGTCCTGTGTGAAACCAAAAGTAAATGTTGACTTTTGAGATTTTACGTAATGTCGTAACTTGTATACGTACGTGAAACCACGTAGTTTATTTGCCTAATCCCAACAGTCGTACCACAACGTTACCCATGATGCATCATGCATTTGTGCTAGTGTGATACGCAGCTTTTTTCTTTGGTTTAGAAATGTTGACGTTGATCAGTTCCCGTGGTTTGCAGAAACGCACGATGGCAACTTTCTGTCTGGTAACCGGGTTGTTCAAATGGCAGTCAAACAAACGTATAAGTGCATTCGCTTGTAAGTGTTTGGTTACAAACATCACGGTGGTGTTTCAGGCCTCCAGACAGCAGAGCTGTAAACAGAAACACCTGATGTAGACACCAACGCCGGGCGCCCTTGAAAGGTCGCTGCTGTAAACGGGTGTCGGGCTTCATTTGGCCGTGAAACACGAGGACTCTGCACACTTACATCTGTCCGGCCTGCTGACCTGTTGAGGTCCTAAAACCCTGCAGGGGGACAGAAAGAGACCTTGAACTCATTTCACACCTGGACTCTTTAACCCAGAGTTTACGTCGACCCCTCAGGTCAAATATTCTCATTGAAAAATCCACAACAGCCAACGACCAGCTCGGATTCAGACCGGTGATTTTAAAGGTGCATTCAGAGCGACATTCTTTTCTCCTCACTGTTTTTTTTAGTGACTGAAAATATCCAATGATGAACTGCTGCTGTCAGCTCGGTGGCAACGTAGCAATAACGAAAACTCCAGGTCTCTGTTATTTAGTTTATTTATTTCCTCCGAAAGGGAGTGACACAGCTGCAGGGTAAGTGTAATTAAATGTCTTGCACCGGGAATACTTGCACTACCAGGATTGAATCTGCAACTGTTTCCTTTTGACTTTGTAAGCGTTGCATTGCCTCTGACATCATCATGGGTTCAGTCTGAACACACCGTAAGGAAAACCCTGACCAGTTCTGTGTAGACCTGCAATAGAGCGAGAATTAGTAAACTGTGGGCTAAAGGTACGGTAGACCTCAAACATCCGTCTACACTTAAAAAAAACATTCTGAGTCCGTCCATGAGGTGTAGACTGTAAGAGACCTGCAGGGCTTTAAATCGCAGAGGAATTAATATTCCAGTTTAGGAACTGTAAGTGTGAATAAACTGCAGCAGGACTCGGACTGATGCGGGTCTTATCCCAGGATTCAGCCCTCCGAGTAAATAAACACCCTTTTGGTGATTTGCAGTCCACGTTTTCATTCAGTAAGAAGCAAATTGCCGATAATGCTCAGCAACAGTTTTGCAGCAACAACGAGGCGTCGTTGTGGTTGAGGTGCAAAGCCGGAGCCAGTGAGGTAAAATATGACGATGCATCAGGCTTTGTAAGTAAGTCGATGATTAGCGTGGTATTCAGACATCACAGCGTCTCGTTAGTTGGTCACATCAAAGTTGTGCAGACTCCCCCGTCTCTGAGCAAGTTTATAGAACCGGTGGGCGACCGAACGCTGCAGGGATGACTCAGCGATTTTTACACTTTCTGTTCCCCTCGTCTTAAAGGCAACAGGCTTTTTATTTTAATGGTTATTTGCCTGAAATAACGCCCGTGGTTAAAGCGACAGATGAGAGCAGGCAGGCCACAGCAGGATGAGGTGTGCCTTGGGCTACATTCATTGAAAATCCAACACCTTCCCGCGGGTTTCTCTCCCTCTCTCTTCATTTATAGTGTTGTGAGAAGATTATCCCACTGAACACGACATGTAAGTATCATAAACATTTGCTGGCCACAGAGTTAGTTTTCTGCAACATTTTATAGAAAAATCGTTAACTTCCAGGTTACAAAGACTCATCCCTGTTCTTCTCTCTCTTGTGTCTACAATCACAGATCTGCAAATATGCAGAAATATGACACCGTTGATTCCATGAAGTGCACTGAAATAGAATTGAAAGACTGATTAGTTATGATATATTTATAATGTATTTAGTATCAGATGGGGCTATATACTGTAAACTTCTAGCCCTCAGTTTTGCCTGTTAGAAGTTAAAGATTTAACTTCTAGCCCTCAGTTAGTTTTTTATGTTTTAACTTATCAACATGTCAGTGTTTGGGAATGAAACACATCCAATAATTGACGTGTAAAAGTATGTGATCTAAACGTGCGAGCTCCTGGGATTTTCCCCTCTGAACATTTGCATGCAGTAAAGCAGCAACAAGCGTGGTTTAAATCTATGATGAACAAATAAAACAGGATACAAGCTGTTGCCATTAATATCTGTCATAGTTAAAGAAAAGAAATATGCAGCAAGACCCTTCAAGTAATATTTAATCCCATTTAAATACAATACAAAAAAATATATGTTTTAATTTGATCCCAAATCCTGTCCCAGTTTGCACTCAATAGGTTTCTGTGTGAATTATCAGTTTTGTATTTTTATAAAAGATAAAACAACAATGTGTGTCTCACTGCCCAGTTAAAATAAGTGTAAAAACTAAACTAGAAAGCTTCTATTAAACCTGAACATGCCAACGGTGTTTATTTCAGTCTAAATTACAAATACAAGCATTATGTACATTTTAATTTATGACTTTACAATATTCACATCAATGCTCCCTTGTTTGGATTTTTTGCAATATTGTATGATTTATTTTCTAAGGCACAAGCCAGGTGTGGCGGCGATGACGAGGGACGCATCAGCTGAGAGGACGATTGAACCCCAGGAGTTCAACCACACGGAGAGACAATAAATACATGAATACATTAAAAGACAAATATTCCGTCCACGCTTATCTGTCCCTGGTTTTCCCTCCATCATGTGTGAAAAGGTGAGAGTTCAGCTCGTCCTACTGGCCCGACGTCCTCGCTGCTCTCTGCTGCTGCTCCAACATGGTCCTGATGGCGGGCGACATCATGGCGGGCGACATCATGGCAGGGGACGTGGCCGGGGTCGAAGGTCGTAAAGGGTACTATGCGTTTTTACCGGGGACGTAAACGCACTGGAAGTACCTCTGGCCTGTGAAGACGAAGAAGGAGATGAAAGTAAGTGAAGATTGATGATTTAAACTTCTTTTATCGGCCACTTTAATCTACATCATATTCCAGGGCCGGCCCAAAGCATACGCGGACTAAGCGGCTGCTTGGGGCCCACCAGGGGCCGTGTTTTTGAATTTAAATTATTTTTTTACATATTGAATAAATGAAATAGGTGACGTAAACATCAAAGTATGTACGCAAAAGAAAGATAATTCTGATTTAATAGGGTCCCTTAATCATAGTTTATCAGAGTTCTTATACCTTAAAGAAGTAGGAAGTAGAATTCTCTCTCCCTCCCTTTACTTCCTGTTCGTCTGTACTGTCAGCTAGCCAATGCAGGCAAAACCAAAAAAATACTTTTTCTAAAAAACATGGTGTGCAAGTTTTAAGAGGAACCAAATATCATCCAAAAATTAAAAAAATCGCCCAATCACATCAAAAAGAAAAGCATTTTCTTAAAATCTTACTTGGTTTCTTCTTTTCTGTCGTATCATTATCAGTCTGGGTTTCTTCTGCAAGAAATACAAATCAAATATATTAGTGTATATTGTTGGTATGTGAGTCTGTGAGGGGGAAGAAGATATGGATGACATGCGTGTAGATAGAAAAAACAGGTTTCATTCACGTGGATCTATGTACTCCTGTTAAAGTCGGGCTGAAATTAAAGTTCATGCTGTAAATCAACATCCTTGATATTTGTTCTGACAGATCACCATCTCCTATTTAGACGTTCTCCCAATAGGCGTCAATGTTTTGGGGTTTTACCAGCTGGCAGATGCACAAAAGCTACATTGGAACCGATTGATTTTTCCTTAAACAAATAAGTGTAGCGAAATCCAATTTCAGTTTGACTTTAACTCTGATTCATGACGGAAATCCTCTTTTTTGGGGCCTTTTTTTAAACTTTTAACTGTCATTTTCTCTGGAAAATCTAAAAGTGTGGGTTGGTGTGATTGTGAATCGTATCGAGCATGAAACAAACCATGTGGATATTGGCCGGTAGTGTCAGTGATGTAGTGGTATCTCAGAAGAAGGAAAAAAACGATGTTAGTCTTACTTGCGTTGAGTATCGGAAAAAAAATCTAAAATTAACCCGATGATTTTAACTTTGGACCGGAGAAATCAAACCATTTTGTTTTGCTTAGAAACAGGAAGTGCTGTATCAGGCGTTAATACGGGAAAGTGACGAGTCATTCAGGGCGGTGGAGGAGTGTTGATGCTCCGATGGATGACTCAATAAGAACAGAACACTAATAGCCCCATTTAATGGGCTTTTGGCTTCATGGATTTAATTAATCCGGTTAATAAAGTATTATTCTTGCTGTATTCATCAAAGTCCATAATCTCTTCTGATGACTCGAGGCGCAAAAAAAGGGCTGGTAATCTCGTCTCAATCGGCTCATCTCGTTAAATTTGAATCACTCGGCTTCTTAAATGTCATTAAAGCCAGTTCGTATTGAGTCAACCGCAGGAGAGATGGTGGAAATTAACTGGATACCTTTCGGCTTTACAGGAAGCGCTTTTTCCCATTCTCTACGAACAACAAGCACATGGTGTAAAACATGGGAACAAGACTGACCCTGACCCTGACCCTGAACCTCACCATAACGCTGAACCTGACCCTGAACCTCACCCTTACCCTGAACCTGACCCTGAACCTCACCCTGGACCTTACCCTGAACCTGACCCTGACCTTGAACTCAACCCTCAGACGGGAAACTCAGAGATTTTGGTCCCAGAACAGTAAAAAGTTTGTGCATGCCCGCCGCCTATGAAAAAAACATCGTGAATGGTGCTCCGATACTACAGGTCACCATGGCAACCGGGAGAGAGTCATAATGCACGTGGTTTTTAAACATATTCCACATATGACACCAAGTAGAATATCAGTGGCTAGTTCAACTTGTAGAAACTTTCCCCCCCAACAGAACCGACATTCCAATGACATCACATAGACGGCGAGCTGTGATTGGCGGCTAGGAAACCTGTCGTTGTGTCGTCTGAACCCGACGTAACATTTTCTTTTTTATCACATCCAGAAAGCTCAATGCTATTGCTTTGGTTTCCAACAGCGATACGTTAAACGTGGGGATGAATAACTTTCATACTCACGAGCTTTTGATGGTTGTTTCTCTTTATCTAAAATGTGAGGAGAGAAAGTGATTAATGTCAAACCTCCACAGCTCCCTTTAGATGTTCTACCTTGTGATTTTGTACCTTGAGCCTCTTTGACGGATCTCTTCTCGGCCTTCTCAGCTTTGCCTGCGAGAGGAGCGACAGCCTCATTATTAATATGTCTGATTATTACATCTCCTCTCAGGTGTAATGCAGCTTGGCGTGTCCCCGACTGGAACTTCATCATGCAGAAAACAGATCTTAATCTCATAGTCTGCGTGATTTGTTTTGAAAGATGGCAGTAGCTCTGATATTTATCTTATATATTTGTTTTAGCAACTCGTTGACGTGTTTACACGACATTCTCTCCTCCGCTCAGCGTACGTGGAAAAAATGCTTCATTAAAGTAAGCTTTAGTAATAGTAAGTAATCGCTTTGACTCAATTTGTCCTCTGATCAATATCATCATTCCTCTCTCAACTGTAAAGTGACAAAGTGATAAGGAGTAGCGTCTGTGACTTATGTGGAGGTCGAAATAAAAAACAAAGAAACCAACAAATATGAATATTAAAATGTACACCTACTTTTCAAGTCTGACGATACTTTCGATGTTGGTTTGACTGAAAAAACAAGAACAAAAGACGTTCAAATTAAGGACAAGGGCCCTGAATGCCTCACGGTAGATGATCACCAGTGTTACCTGGTTCAGG
The DNA here is from genome assembly GCF_963514095.1 of Eutrigla gurnardus. NCBI lineage: Eukaryota > Metazoa > Chordata > Actinopteri > Perciformes > Triglidae > Eutrigla > Eutrigla gurnardus. The sequence goes on from NC_139927.1 coordinate 3,060,969, forward strand.
TCTGGCAGGTTTCTCCTCCTTGGCCTGAGAAGTCACGTTGGCCCTCCTCACGGCCTCGAGTCTGGGTCTCAGTCGGATCGGCTGCGGACGCACTTCTGGATCTGGAACCGACAAATGGATCACCCTAGATTTATATTTAACACTCGAAGCAATTCATGAACAGGAAAGAGAAGAAACTGTGGTCTTCGTGAGCCGGGTGTCCAGTCGTACCTCTCTTGGAGGCTTTGGCTTTGCTCCTGGCGGGCGGCGCTTCTGAGAGGAGCAAAAAACGAATTAGTTTGCAATCATCTTTCACGTCAGCGACATGAAGGATAAATGCTCATTCATACCTGTCGTTTCAGAGGCCGATTTCCTCTTCTGGCGAGCAGCAGCAGGCGCTGACGTGATGGGAGAGAGTCCCGGTTAGCGGCCAAAAGCATGCGTTTTCTTAGTGAAATATGAGCTGCTCCTTCACATGTTTAGTTGTCACACGTTTTAATCATCTTTACACTTCCTAAGACACCCCTGATGAGGTTTTACCTTTCTTAGCAGCTGCAGCAGGTTTGGTTCTCTCTTTTATAGCCGGCTCTGTCAAACCAAAGGACATTATTATATCATTTTTATCAAATAGTTTGAAGCTTTATTCTTCATTGAAAGCCAGTATTCAGATCAGGCTACACTAATAATATTAGCATTATACATGTGTATAATTATATTCCAGTGGTGGCTGCATACCATTTTTGGCCATGTTTATGTTTAGAAATTAAAATTAAGTGTGAAAAGTCACAACATGCTTTTATCTAGCTAAATATTCGGCTCCGTTGCTCCCCTTGTAACGGGGCGGTTTTACCTATTTTAACCCTTTTCTGGGCGATGATGTCATAGAACAGCCTTCTTCTGAAACCTCAACAGAGGATTTGATATGTGTACTCATCTCTCTTGCTTTATACCGGTTTTTGTGAGCTGGAAACTTTAGATTCTATTCAAATGTTCATTACCTTTCTTCGCCACTGCAGCCGGTTTGGTTTTCTCTTTCACAGCCGGCTCTGTAAAGACAAAAGCAACTGACTGAAGGATATAAAAATATATAAACCAACACCATCTTTAAGGCAATTTAACTATTTATGTGAAGTAGAACCTTTTTTGTATTCCACTCAAACTCATGACTTCACTACCTTTTTCCACCACTGCAGGACTTTTGGCTTTCTCTTTGCTTGCTGTTGGCTCTGCATAACCAAATGAATTAATAAGTACAGTGTATATTAAATTAAAACGAGTATTCCTCATGATAACCACAGCTGGTCACAGGGTTTGTTTACCTCTCTTTGCAGTGCTGGCTTTGGTTTTGTCCATTGCAGCAGAATCTGGATTCATGAAATGGTTGTTGAATTATGTTAATTATGTTAATATTGCGTACTGGAGTGTATAATTGTGTAATTGTGTGTATTTCCAGCTAAGCACAGCTTCAAACTGCCGTCTGTGTCGTTTGTAACGACACTCAAGTGGCCGCCACTGGAAAAAAACATAAATTACCTTTCTTTGTCTTGTCTCTGGCGGCGGCCGGCTCTGACGGGAGAATGGGAGTTCATTTTTCCCATAATGAAGGAATTCTTACAGAATGATCGTACATCGCTGGTGTTATTAACTCGGCATTCGGAGGATCTAGAGACGAATACATACCTTTCTCTGAATCTGAAGCTTTGGGTTTCTTCTTTGCATCTGGAAAACATCACATTAGATGTTGTTCTCAACATTAATTTACAGACAAATATCAATGCATGTGAGTTCAACTTAATTAAATAGGTTGTACCTTTCTTGGTGGAGGAAGTCTTCACTTCTTCCTCGACAGGCTCTGGTTCTTTAGGAGAGAAGAGTCTCGTTTTATTTCTCTCTTCAAAAGCAAAGATTTTCATGTTAATGTTCCAGCAGCACCATTTCAAACCTGAATTATTCATTCATATTCTGAGACTAAGGTGTGTTTATTCTGTGAATCATAAACTTCCCAAAATTATTTCAATAAAGTTTCCAAGTATGCACCAACTCTACTGGATATACTGATTAGAAATAAAATTCAACATTTGCTCTTTTTGTAATATTTTTTTTGCATCGCAGCAGAAAAATATTTAAAATTTAAACGTAACTTTCCCTAAAAGCTAATGTCCAAAACCTGCAACACAGTCTGAGTCGATGTGATCATGACACTAAAAGGATGCAAATTAAAGAAAGAATAAAAATAATTTATAAGTCAAGAGTTCAAGTTGTAAGATCAGTTTTAACATTTTGCTTCATATCGTAGTTTAACGTTTGTCTAACGAAGTCTCAGTCGGGATGGAATGGTCCTCCTCACCCCGGACCGGAGCCGGAGTCTGGACCTCGGGCTGAAGGACAGCCTCCTGGTCTGTGGCTTCTGGCTGGGCCGGCTCCACTGGTGGGACTGGGGAGACTGGTGGGACTGGGTCCGGTTGAGGCTGCATCACCGGCTGGTAGGGCTGGTACTGTGCATTGAGAGGCTGCTGCTGGTAGAGCGGCTGGGGAGGTGGAGCTCCGGGATGGACGGGGTGAGCGGTCAGAACCGGAGCAGACGGAGCTGCAGAGATCATGATCAGGATGATGCATTTTAATTATTACAGCAGTCCAGTCCGGTATAGTCCAGTTCAGTTCAGTACAGTCCAATCCAGCATAGTCCAGTGTAGTCCAGTCCAGCATAGTCCAGTCCAGTATAGTCCAGTCCAGTCCAGTCCAATCCAGCATAGTCCAGTATAGTCCAGTCCAGCATAGTCCAGTCCAGTATAGTCCAGTTCAGTCCAGTATAGTGCAGTCCAGTCCAGTATAGTCCAGACCAGTCCAGTGTTAGTACCTGCTCTGGTGGGAGGAGGGTACGGGTTGTCGGTGACGATGTGATGAACTGGAAGAGAGATACAGATTTTAAACAGCCGTTATTAAATCAGGTGTTTGTTCCTGATGACTGCGTTACTCACCATACCAGCCAGGGGGCGCCGGGCAGTAGACCGGGGCAGGTCTGCAGGGACCAACTGGTAGTACCAAAGAAAAAACAGGTTTCTTCCAGGTTACTCCAGGAAAATCATACATATATGTATATATATATATATATATATATATATATATATATATACAGTATATATACTGTATATATATACTGTATATATCGATAACAACGAGGTTTGCTACCTTCCTGTCCAGACTCAGTGACCTCTTCCTGTTTTCTGCTCTCGGTCTCTGTGAAAGAAAAACCCCCTGATGAAAACACAACAACCCTCTTGTTGTTTGTATTTGCAATATTATAGATCATAAAAGAATGATACTTTAATTAACTAATATGGCCATGAAATATATTACTATTTTACCCCCACTCAGACTCATAAGCAGCGGACTCTTCAACGTACCTTTTTTGGGAGTCTTTGGAGTCTTTTCCACTCTTTTGGCTTCATATTTGAAAAGAGAAAACATCCCGTTACTTGAAGTTAAGACAGAAAAATGTGACGTAAATATTCACATGATCTTTTTTTTTCTTTTGTTGCTTTTTTTTGCACGGTTCTTGCAGTTTAAGCTTAATTTAAAGGTATAGTTGAATGTTTTGGGGAAGGCCTGTTCTGGCGGGAGAATGATCTCATTATAAAGTTAGCTTAGCTTAGCTTAGCTTAGCTTAGCGTAAAGACTGGAAACAGGGGGAAACTGCTAGCCTGGCTCTCTCTGCTAGCTGTTTTCATGTAAAGTGGGTGCCAGACCTCCAGATTCACATTAGAAGCGTGCCGTACCTCTGAGAAAAGGAGGAAATCTCCGGACCTTCCCGACTGTCGGCTGCAGAACGGCAATTCTGGGGAGAGCTGGAGGCAACGACGACACACGATGACTTCATCACGTCATGATAAGGAAGTATTAAACACTTAGCTGTCGTCATAACGTGTTCGGGGTTTACCTTTGCGTTTTGGCTCTTCGATGGTCTTCACAGCTTCACGATCTGGAAATTAAAATGAGAAAAAACACAAATGGATACTTGGGAAAAGTTATCACAAAGATGTTCCCTCGTTTCACAGGTGGGTCCTGAATTCTGCTGCAGTGGTTCACGTTTAGTTAGAGTTTACATCTTTATTCGTGTTTTGGACTCGGTTCAGAGGTTTGTGTCGTGGCTTCGTCGGTACCTTTTCTTCTTCTCAAAGCTGAAACTCTTCTCGGAGCGTCTGAAAAACACAAACGGGAGACACTTTTCACAGTAATACGCTCCAGCCACCTGACATCCTTTAAACTCCAAAATAAAAGTGGAGACACGGTGGATAAAAAATAAATAAATAGATAATTTTATTAAAAAAATATATATATATAATCATATATGTGGAATATATATGTGGAAGCCATTTTAACCACTTATTTATTTGTTTAACATTAATTATAATGCAAAGCCTCTTCTGTATGACTTTCTTGAGATTTTGTGCCCTCTGCAGGTCAAAGGTCGTTAAGGTGTGGCTGACTGAGAGCGCACAGCTTTTGACCTTGTCTGGCTTTGCATTAATTGTGTATTGCGCAAGCTGTTATTTGTAAATTCTATAGTTAATATCCAGCCTGCCTTATTATTTATTGAACAGATAAAGGATCTATAAATTCTGTAAAATTCTATAAATGTATATACATACATACATATATTATCACTCCATAAATAAAAAAAACATACTGTCAACACCCTTTAAAAAACAATTGAAGCCATATTTCTAGTGATGAAATGTATAAATGAGGCTTTGCATGATATATGATATATCAAACAATGTTGAAATAAAGACGCAGGTGGAACCTTTCTTGTCTGCAGCCTTGCCGGTGGACTCTCTGGTCTTTGCAGAGTGCAGACAGGGACACACTGAAAGCAGAGGCACACGGGAAGTTACGGCGACGTGAACATGATGTCACAGCTGTAACCTCCTTCTTCGCTCTCTGACCTGCAGGCTCCGCCTTCAGTGCTTCCTCCTCGGGTTCAGGCACAGGTTTGATCACATCCACCGACGCCTTCTCCTCGCCATCTCCTTCATCGTACTCCTCCTCTTCGTCTTCAGAATCGTCTACAGTTTTCTTGATCTGAGCCGCTGGCTCTTCATCCTCTTCATCCTCTTCCTCCAGGGCAGCAGGCCGACTTGTAACTGAGGGTGAGAGCAGCAACTTAGACTTGTATTCATTTCTTTATGTCATTTTTATTTTACTTTAATTCATTTTTAAGATAAGAAGAGAACATCTTCACACTGGACAAGCAGCTGCAAGCTCAGTTAATAGAAGACAAACCTAAAATGTGTGTAAAGTGCAAAGAAAAACAGTTTTTAAATGACTACCATTTACATTCTCAACATTACCACACATTTTAAAAAAAAGAAAAGAAGAAAATATGTGATAGTCTTTGTTACCAATATATTAGATACATTTGGTGATTGAGAAAACGGATGTCCTGATCTTTTTCATATCTTTGATTTGAATAAATGCATATTTATTGTAAATATAACATTATAACAACTGTTTTACTGCTATTGCTATTTTTTTAAAGTTGTGGTTTTATAATGTGAATTATAATAAAATTATAGACTCCAAAAATACTGACTGAAATACATTTACACCCCAAAATGATGGTCTGTCTATAAAACGGTATTATTGGTGAGTTAAATGAGTTGTGATGAGCTTGTGTTGTGTTTCACTGCGTGCAGCAGAACAGATATGTGATTCTCACCAAGTGTTTCTGTTTCAGCCTCCTCAGTCTGACCTTCATCAGCCTGTTTCATGGCCTCATCCTCGTCTTCATCCTCGTCTGCCTCAGTCTCTACTGCCCCCTCCTGGACAGTGAACGCCGCTGCAGTGGTAGCTACAAATAAACAGTGTAATAGCAATAATGTACACACATTACTTATATATGTATAGTTATAACCTGAACAAAATGTCGGGACGGGGAAGTTAATGATCTGGAATTATGTTTAGAGAGGAAACAATTCAATAAAACGGTCTGAAATACAACAACAGCAATAAAATATAATAACTAGAGAAGGCAAGTTGTGAACTTTGGCTGAAGCCAAAAGCGGATTGCTGGCTTTGAAAACTTATAATAATCAGAATATATATAAAAACTGTGAAATAATAGTAGGGCTTGTTGAAAGCTAAGTTTTGAACTGTGTGGAAAAAGTTTGAATGTTCTGACATGAAGTTGAATTTATGTGAGAAAGTCCTAATAATCTTTGTGAGCGTTTCACAGTTTGAATGCTTGAGTTTCTATCTGGAAGTATATATGAATGACTAGATGAGCTTAGAAAATGCTTGAAAAAAGTGTATTGGGGTTTGCCGAAAAACGTTAAAAATATCTCTGAAATTATGAATTAATTAATTAATATTAATTATAAAAATAGACGCGGTCGATTCCCAATCGTTGAATAAATATTCTGTCAAACATGTTGATAAAAAATAACATTGAAAAATGTTGAAGGAAACTTTCCGACACGGTCTGGGTGAATACTTGATTCCGATTGGCTGCTGAGTCACCATCTAAGTAGTTCCAGTTAGAAGCGCCTGTTCACCGTTCTAAATCAACGCACCGTTGACTAGCTCATTTACACTTGAGTGCCACATCCGCTGAACGCCACAAGATGGCGACCTCAACACGGGGACCCGCAAGAAGTAAGTAACACCGCCCGCCGCAAGAAGTAAGTAACACCGCCCGCCGCAAGAAGTAAGTAACACCGCCCACCGCAAGAAGTAAGTAACACCGCCCCTCAGAACTCTGCAAATCTTCATATCGATTATTTGGAGATTACGACATTAGCGTGCTGTCAAAATGTATGTACAGTTTTTCTTTAACCTTAAAAAATGCTATTTACGGTGAATCTCGTTAGCATAACATTAGCTCTGTGGTAGCGATATGCTAATCGATATTTCCATAAAGTTGTTGGAATTTCTTTTTTGGGGGGAGTTACATGGCTGGATAGCTAGCTAGTGTTGCTAACTATCCAGCGCTGTCAAAATGTCATGTGATGCTATTTACGTTGAATCTCGTTAGCATAGCATTAGCTTTGTGGTAGCAGTGATATGCTAATCGTGAATTTGTTTTTTGGGGGGTAATGACATGGCTGGATAGCTAGCTAGTGTTGCCGTTTAACATACTGTCAAATTATATATTTTAATGTATTTCCACCGCACACAACGTTTGTTTACGTGACTGGAGTTAGCTAGCATAACGCTATCTTATGCTAATCGGGGTTTTAGTTATTGATTTTGATATTGATTAGGGGACAGTGACATGGCTGGGTGGACAGCGTTAGCTCGTCATGTTGTCAATATATATTTACTGTTTGTCAACTGATGTTATAGACGCTGCATCTTTAGCTTGGCTTGTAACGGCGCCAACGCGGGTTCTCTGGGGTTCGGCTATTTACTGGAGTAGTGACAACGTTTTCATTGCATAAAATATCATACCATATTGATTTACTTTTAACTGTAAGCATTATCATTCCTTTTCATTTCATGGACCTGCCAGCCAATCAGAAACAAGGATTTTCTCTGGCCTGTTAATAAGTAATAATCAATAATACTGGATTATACCTGCTAGCAGGACTTCATCAACATCATCGTCATCTTTCTTATCTTCATCATCATCGTCGTCGCCTTCTTCATCCTTGCTACCGAAGGACTCTGATCTGACTTCATCATCCTCCTCATCATCAACTCTTTCAGTGTCAACGAATGATTCTATTTGATCTTCATGATCGAAGGTGAACTCAAATGAGCTGCTATCGATATCTTCATCATCTCTCTCATCATCATCATCGTCAGTTGTGTCATAGGAGAAATCATCGGTGAAGACAGTCTCTTCATCCGTTTGGAGAGCAATGTAGTCGTCATCATCTTGGTCCGTTTGAAGAGCGATGTCTTCATCATCGCCATCTTCATCCGTCTGAAGAGCAGTGTCATCATCTTCATCGCCCAAGACTCCGCTGTCTGTACTGTCAAAGGGAGGGGCTTCCTCCTCTTCTTCATCATCGTCATGGATGTCTTCTTCTGTGACATCATCACGTGCGTCGTCGTCAAGGTCAGCGCCGACGGCTTTGTCAAGGTCGAAGTCAAGGTCTTCTTCTTTGAGGTCACTGTCTTCCTCATCGTCTTCATCGTCTGCAAAGTGCTCAGAGGAGGCGACGGAAATGTCCTCGTCTGATTGGTCCAGATCATCAGCATCCTCATCGGTGTCTTCCGTAACTTTGTCGAGGTGTTCATCATCGTCCTCGACAAGAGGTAAAGGAGGAAGATCTTCCTCTTCAGCGAGTTTATGATCTTCTTCGTCATCTTCATCATCCTCACTGGCTGCAGGAATAGGAGGAAGATCAAGCTCCAGGTCATCGTCACTGTCGTCTGCAATGACGTAGTCGCTATCAGACGTGGCGACGCCCTCCGCCAATCTGTCGTCTTCATCGTCGTCTTCATCCCTCTCTTCTTCCTCTTCACTGGAGAGAAGTGCAGATCCACTGACTTCTGAAGTGTCAGTAAATGCATCGTCACTGGCATCATCTTCGTCGTCTTCATCTTTTTCGTCATCTTCGTCACGCAGGGCTACGTCTTCGCCACTGTCTTTGATCTCAACAGGTGCGTCAGAATCAGGAGACATCGCTGAGTCTTCATCCTCAGAGCTGGAGATGGGTTCAGGAGAAACTTCATCATCATCATCGTCGTCAGCTGCTGCATGTTCAGACTCTTCATCATCTTTATCAGCAGCATCTGCCTTTTCTTCTTCTTCCCCCTCCTCATCTTCATCCTCATCTTTGTCAGCCTCTTTCATGTCATCTTCATCGATCTCAGCTGCAGCTGCTTGAGGTTCCTTCTCATCTTCCTCGTCTTCATCCTCATCTTGTTCCACCTCAGGAGCTACATCCCCCTCCTCTTCTGCCTTCACCTCATCTTCCTCTTCATCAGCAGATGCGTGAACTCCCTCCTTCTCATCCTCACTTGGCCCTTCTTCTTCTCCCTCCTCGTCTTCCTCCTCCTCATTCACAGCTTCTACTCCCTCCTCTTCTTCCTCCTCCTCATCCACAGCTTCTACTCCCTCCTCTTCTTCCTCCTCCTCATCCACAGCTTCTACTCCCTCCTCTTCTTCCTCCTCCTCATCCACAGCTTCAGCCCCCTCCTCTTCTTCCTCGTCCTCATCCACAGTTTCTACCCCCTCCTCTTCTTCCTCCTCCTCATCCACAGTTTCTACCCCCTCCTCTTCTTCCTCCTCCTCATCCACAGCTTCTACCCCCTCCTCTTCTTCCTCATCCACAGCCTCAGCCCCCTCCTCTTCTTCTTCCTCCTCCTCCTCCTCCACAGCTTCTGCCCCCTCTTCTTCCTCCTCCTCCTCCTCTTCCTCCCCTTCAGCTTCCTCCTCCTCTTCCTCCCCTTCAGCTTCCTCTTCATAATATTCTCTATACTGCTCATTATACTCCTCTTCATACACCTCGTCCTCCTCCTCCTCATCTTCCTCCTCCTCCTCATCTTCATCTTCTGCGTACTCCTCCTCCTCCTCCTCCTCCTCCACAGCAGCCTCCACCATGTCTCCCTCTTCAGCCTCCTCCCCTCCCACCTCTTCTTCTTCTTCTTCTTCTTCTTCTTCTTCTTCCTCCACAACTTCAATCGCTGGTGGTTTTGCTTTTGCTTGCATTCCCATAACTGTAAGAAACATGATGAGGTACTTCTAATTATTAATGCAATAAACATAAATCAAACAAATTATATTTATGTAAATGCTGTGTATTCAGATCTGGTGAGATGTTAGAAGTTGTATACTTAAAGGGCTACACCAGTCACCCAGTTAAACGACAGTGTCTCTTAAATGAAATGGAAAGACAGTTTGAAGAGTGCTTTTACACTCACAACTAATCACCTCAAAGAAAGGCAAAGGAGCAACTTAAATGTTACACATCATAATGTGCACTGCTGTAAGTGATAGAATAATAATAACTACAGCGGTAAATAAATATGCAACAGCTGTGGAATAACTTGAATTAAAGTACAACCTAGTTACACACCGCAAATGAGTCAACTTAACGCTGCATGAGCTGATTTATTCTGGCCACTTCGGGGCAACAGAACAAGCTGTTAACACAATTATTGACGTTTTATGAGGATTTGGAACATTTTCTGCAGTTAAAGAGCAACATGATCATTCATATACAATATCTGCTCTCTTTTAGCTCTGTTTTTGGTCTCCACCATCTCCTAAATTACATATCTGTCTCCCTAAATGATCCGCCAAGTCATTAAATGTGTCTGTCTGCTGCTTGCTGCAGAATCAGGCGAGGAAGTGTAAGCTGAAGCTTACTGATCTGCGTCTCAGTCAAAAACTGCTTAGACTAGAAGTTAGCATGTTCCAGTCCGTTAAGAATGGAGAGGGACGTACCTTTACTTCGCGAGGGGAGGAATTCTCCTAGAACATGGTGAGAGAAATGAAAATCAGCAATGTAACTTAACAATATACAGTTTATCTGGATCAAGCATGCTGCTGTTTGGATGCTCATTCACATGAAGCACATTTTAGCAGAAGTTAAACGGCTCATTGGAAGCAGTTATCATATGAAGTTAGTGAGAAACAGACAAGCTTCTTCTAAGAAAAGTTATCTGGGAATATTTAACAACACAGACCTTTTGACTAATGCTAGCATAGTGATTTACTCCCTCCATTACTGTTACAAGGGTGAGGCACGGGATTGATTATTTCCATGGAGAGTTAATCTACACGTTCAGGGGAAAGTAGTCATAATAAAATACCTTTTGCTTTCTTAATCTTCACTTCCTGCCCCTCCTCCTCCTCCTCCTCCTCCTCCAACCATCTTGAATCTTTGAGATTGTTCATACATCAAGTCAGCTTGAAACTCCATAATAACAATGCCCTCAGTCCCTCAGCCACATGTTTTATGTATTTCTGTGTCTATTTAGGGAGACAATTCTTGCAGTGGCATCATCCATCTTCAAAAATTCTCACCCAATGATTTCAGTTCATTAGATTAAAGCCGCCACATCGCAGTACGAGTGCAGTTCAGTGTTATGAATTGCTTTAAAGCAACAAAATGCCTTTCATGAGATGGTTTTTTTTGTTGTTGCATATTCTAAAAAAATGCAATATAAAGAACATCACACATAATGCAGCACAGCATGTACAAGACATTCGTAGCAGCGAGCAAGGCTGCAGCAGAATGATGATCGCAACAGTCCAATACAAACCTTTTTTTCTCACTGCGTATAGATTTCCTAGGAAAGAGCAGAAGACAACGACTTAAAAATCTAAATTTTACAGCTTTTTTTTGCATGCACTGTATATTTGTCTACCACGTGTTTTCTACCTTCGTCTTCATCAGGGGAAACCAGGTTGGCAACGAATGCAAACGCCGCGTCGACCACGCTCGCCGATTCCTGCACGGCGTCGCTCACCGCCTTCATGGGGTCCGAGCCGATCTTGCTGAGGCCTCCTGGTGGATCGGGGACGCGAGTGCGGTCAGTCATCGTATTTGATATGTTGTTTATTTACCTGCTTGTTACTGACCAAGCCAAACGGATCCAACTTCCGGAAGAGTTTCTGGAAACTTTTCACTCAAACATTTAGTCAATGCAGACCGCCCCTCCGCATTGAGGAAATGTCAGAAAACATCAACTCTAGAGCAAAGGTTAAACTGCGGTGGGGCTGCAGGAGCTGAACTTGGATTTCACAATCTGATCAATATTCTATTAGGAGCAGGCATCGCCCACTCATCACCCACCCCAGTTTAAACCACAGCAAAAGGCCTGTGCATCACATTTCATGTGCAGAAAGCATTTGAAAAAATGACAGTGACCCTCTTCCATCAACTTGTTTCTAATTTCCTTTTAAAATGTATGAGACTATTGATTTTCTCATACATTTGAGTTGGAATATATCATAGTCACAAGTAGAAAGTGAGGATTTTGCTTCAAATTCAACAGAATGAGAGTTTCCCAGCTTCAATATGAACAGTTTGATGAAGGAGGAACATTGTTCTCAGTGCAAACACGTCTGAAAGAACGCTTCAGTCTGAATCAGGGCGGTTAAAGAGATCTGGAGAGGTTGATGGAAAAAGGAAGAAAACAAAATATTGTTCTCCTTATTAAGACATGGTGTAACGCATTTCTCTGTATTCAATGCACTGCTTCTTGGTTAACCTAAACTTGGCCGTCCACATTGAATTATTTAGCATATTTCAGTGTGTCTCTAAGCCCTGACTGCAACCACAAAATGCAAACAGGCAAAATAAAAATAAAAACTAAATAGAAAAAGAAAATATAACAGTAAAATGTATTTTTAAAGGCAGCGATTTCAGATGCGATTGATTCATTTTTTTAGTTTGGTAAATCAACCTCACCTGAATCAATTATTATTTTCCTGCTTTAAATCAAAATACTTGTTTGGGATTTTCAAGTATTTGTTTTCCTTACACACAATATAGGCGACATAGAAATAAGAGATAAACATGCTAAACACGTCGTCTACACAAACTAAACTACAAACTGTTTGCAACATCATGTATCCGACAGGAATGCAGAAGTACAGCAGCGTACTGTGTACATTGATGGCTCATATTAGCAGTTTTTAGCCTTTTTTTTTTTTTTTTTTTTAGAAAAAGCTCCGGGTCAAGGAGTTAGTAGCAGATAAGGTGCCTTGCCTCTATGGCCTGAATCCTTTAAAACCTTCCTGACGACAGGAGGTGGGCGACCTGGTTGGATGAGAAACACAGCAGCAATAAGCAAAGACATTTAACAGTGAAGCAAAGAGACGGGAGGGAAGGAGTTAATAGTAGTATTTCTGTGATAGCATGACGATAGTTATGTACTTATACTGTCCGAAAGAACAAAAGCTGATATTTCTGTTAATATCATATGATTTGATGTCCTTTATCAGTTTGTTTGGAGGTGATAATTGTGAGCGATAGCTCGTTAGCAATATTATAGTTTCTGTAAAAATGTGCCATGTTTCTTGTGTGACTTTCTGTTTACAGTGAGATTCACGGGTGATAATTTAGGAAATGACGGAGGAATAAAGTAAGATGTTGATGTTAGGGTTAGAAAATTGAGTAATTGAAATGAATGAAGTTTGAATGTTGTGAGGAGAAATGGAACCGATGCTTAGTAATGCCACTGTTACGTATGAACAAGAACAATTAGTACATTTATACCTTCTCTTGTTAAAATGAAAAGGAAAGCGTCTCTCCTGCCTGACAACGGTGCAGATGAGATAGTCATTAAATGCACAACTAGAATCCACTTCTCAATATTAATAGTGTGTTACATCGCTGACCATACAAACGCGGCGTTAGGTTACAAACACCTTGCTGTTGGCGTGGTTTCATTCTCACATCTACGTTTGAAGATAACTCACCCTGAGCGAGTCCCATCCCTCCCGGTTGACCCACACGGGACCTTATTTCCTAATGTTACATTCAGGAACTAGACTTTCAGCACAACCTCAGAGTAGGAATGTAGAAACGCTTTAACTACCATTAAAGTAGTGTTTCATCATCCTTTCAAACTCATCCGAGTTCTTTCCATCAAAACCGAGCAAACCTGGCCCACGTCTGGCACCAGTTCAGAGCCACAGTCTGCCTGACCGTATGAAAATATAGATTTATCAACTCTATTCATTTACATACACATTTTCCACAACACACACCTGTTTCTGAGACTCAGAGGTGAACGGCAGACACCTGTCCTTACCTGAGACGGTTCTGTAGTCCATCAGATCAAACATGATGACAAAAACACAAGACCACGTGATGATCAGAGCCAGGACTAAGATCCAGGCTAGCGGGGAGCTGAAGGTAGAGTGGAGGTCATCCGTGAAGCTTTTCTTGGACCCCCGTGTGGACGGCGAGCCGGCGTCCACGTTCTTGCCGTCGATGACCATGGTGGTGGTCGTCGTCGACGACCGTGCTGAGGAGCGGAGACACTGATCAGATGCAATACGTTGAAATGTGGTGTTCAGAAGTTCAAAACAGGGAAGCAACATCATGTAGAAGAAGTACTCGGACCTTTCATTTGAGCAAAAATAGCAAAACCATAGTGCAGAATATAATACTCCTTACAGAATAATATGGGATTATAATCATTGATGCATTAATTAGTGCAACGCTGTAATGTTGTGCAACGGTGGACTATTAAAGTCACATAATCATTTATTTGATGATATCTGAATTAGCAAAGTTTCAAGTTACTCAGTGTATGAAATAAATAATAATACATTTTATTTATGGGCGCCTTTCTTTCTTCTTCCTTCTCTAGTACACCGTACAGTTAATAATGGCAAGTTCAAAACAAACAATTAGTTAAGATTAGACGAGTGTAGGGGAGTAGAGGTAGGAAGTAGCTGAAAATGTAAATACACAAAGTACAAGTACCTCAAAATTAAGTACAGTACTTCAATATTAGAGATGGGAGAAATGATGGCGACGGCATTGATGTAGTAAAGTCTTAATATTTTGATTTATTTTCTTTTTTATTAAAAATCTGGGCAATCTTTCCACATTATATATACGTAATGTAGCACATCCACTGTATCATACAAAATAGGAATTGGTTTGAAATATTTGAAGGGGAAAATTCTCATTATATTTAAATCCAAAATAGAGATTGAGATGGAGAACTGCTTAATAATCGAATCGTGAGGTGATGATTCCCCCCACTATTAAATATACCCATCACTGGCATGTGTGTCACTTGATTGGGAGTTAATATGCCAACATTTTAAACACAAATGTTAGATCTGAACATTGACGGCAGGTCTACTCTGACGAGGACCTAACACTTGTTTCTATGTTTGTGCTCTTACTTTATCGGCGATGATAAGTTGTGGTTTCTTTCTTTCCACAAATGTACTTATTGTTAGTCGCTTTGGACAGAAGGGTAAAATGGTATGTAGCCCCTTCCCTCCACAGGAACCCGTGTAATCTATTTGGTTTTTGCGTGCTTACGAACGTGGAGAGAGACGGTCGTAGTCGTACAGGAAAGTGTGAGTTTGTCCGGGAAGCTTCAGGCCACCTGTTGACTCTCCTCAGCTCACTGTTGGCAGCGACTGCAGGTTACTCCATTACTGCTGACTCAGACGACTGGCCAGCATTCTCAACACACACACACACACACTCACACTCACACACACACACACACACACACTCACACTCACACACACTCACACTCACACACACTCACACTCACACACACTCACACACACACACACTCACACTCACACACACTCACGCACACACACACACACACACACACACACTCACACACACACACACACTCACACACACACACACACACACACACACACACTCACACACACACACACACACACACACACACACTCACACACACACACTCACACACACACACACACTCACACACACTCACACACACACACACACACACACACACTCACACACACTCACACACACACACACACACACACACACACACACACACACACTCTTTCTGACTTTGTTACTCTGACACCGTCAGGTCAGTTTAAAATATGGGTGATGACGGCATAGGAAACCTCCCAGTGGCTGCTGTATGACGATCGTCATGACGACGGGCGGCTTCTGTGTGTGTGTGTGTGTGTGTGTGTGTGTGTGTGTGTGTGTGTGTGTGTGTGTGTGTTGCAGTCCAATGAAATGCGAAGGATTTGTTTGAATCCCTCTTGTAGCTGAAAACTGCTCAATATTCAGTTTCGTCAAAGTACAGAAGCTTAAGACGGCCTTAGCTTCCGTTTCACTGCGACTCTCCGGTTACTGAGCTGCTTCAAGTCGATTAAAACGGAAGTTAAATCATCTTCAGCTGCTGTACGATGACGTATTCTCCAATTTATCGATTAATGAATGAATGAATGAATTGATGTCATGATACTATCGGGTGACATTGGTACTTGCTGATGTTGGCACACTTATTTAGTACATATTTAGTTTTACTTGAAGAAAAGATGACTGGATTATGATATAAATACAAAGAAATGTATGTTTTGCATTTAATTAAATGGCTGCAAAATATGACCGAGGATGTGAAATCATCAATGTTCAATCAATCAACAATGAACGCTTGGCCGTGCATGGATGATATTGGCTCATACACTGGAAATATTAACTCTTAGCACAAATTACACAAATCTCAGACTGCAGTCACGTTACTGTCGATTTGTAGTCCTTAACAAGGAAACTACAAACACTAAACAACTGTTTGGAGGTTTCCTTCTTCAACCTGTTGATTCTGCTTTCTGCACACAAGTAGCCTCCAGGAATATCAACAAAACCACATTATTCTCTTTTAGAATGCCGACTGGTCCATCCAAGACTTCGATCAGGTTTCTATCAAAGCTGGTTTGGAGAGAATATTAATTCCTGCCATTGACTGTCGGGTTAAATCATCACGGTTTTTATGTTCCCAAAACAAAATCTGCTTCTTCTAATAACTTCTAATAAACACTGTGCAAGTGGAGGTCTAGCTACTTTAACACAGGCTGTGGGATGTTTAGTCTGCCCTCATTCCCCTGAATACAGTAATGCTGCTGCCACAAGAAGAAGAAGAAGCAGCAGCAGGTGGACACATTAAACTGTGGAGGAGTTTTGGACCAGCAATAAACCACTGAAACCTTGAAACCATCACGGCACACAAAAAAACTCCACCGCCATTTCCGGTGTTGCACTCGCCGGGTCACGGTGACGACTCGGCCCGTTCAGGCAGAGTACGGGAAGAGAAGCCGTAACGCTTGCTTTAATGAGTGGACGGAGCAGAGCGGAGCTGCTAACAGTTGGACAGGACATGGATGACAGGAAGTGCACACATCACCTCCTTAATATACAAGTTTACAGAATATTTGTCATCTATATGCTGAACATAACTATAGAGATCCACTTGTTTCCATAGCAGAAGATTTAATATTTGAATATTTCCACAGCAGAATCCCAAATTTACTGTTCAGATCTTTGTTGTTGGGAATCTAAGTTCAATTATCCAGTAAAATGTTAACATCTAATAACGATGGGAACAAATTAATTGTCTAAGATTTTAAAATATCAGATCTGAACGTGAACTTTATTCCCTCAAGACACCACATTGTTCTCATACAAGTAGGCCAAATATACAATATGTATGTTGTATTTTCTTGTCATATGGAGCTAATTTAGAGATAACATGAAGGTTTTGGTTATGAGTGCTCTCTCTTTAATTCAAGAAAAAGACTAAGAAACATCTGTGAAATGTTGTCTCGAAATAAAATAAACTTTTCCTTTCAATTATGTTTGAATCATCTTGTGCACACAAGATGAGAAAAATCACCTTAAGGTGCTCTGTAGGAAAGTTGTGAGTTTTAACAGCTGCTGTAACTTGGGATGCAGCAATTAGTCTATCAACAGAAAAACGACAACTATTTTGATCATTGTTAAACTCATTTTTCATGCAGAAATGTTTATTTTCTGTTTAATATCATATTTAACGGCCAAAACCCACATTCAAAGTCGTCACTTTGGACTTTTAATTGCTCTAGAAAATATTGGGCAGGTTAATTAATAATGAAAATAATAGATATGTGCAGCCCTAGCTTTCTTGAAAAAGGATTTGTTTGATTTAATTCGGGAAGTATTGTAACACCAGGTTACATGTAACACTGTTAGCTCGACCAATCAGGAAACGAGCTGCAGTGATGTCATCGATGCACTCCCAGGAGAAGTGACTTTCTTTTCACTTTGTTCTGTTCTTCATTCTCCTCCTTAGTATTTAACGTTAACTCCCATAATGATCTGTGATTGTGTCGCAGCGACATCGAGTGAGTTTCATCTGCAGCAGACACATATTGTACATAAACAGAACAATATATACTGACTGAGCCTTTACGGCCCCGTAGACATCGCCAGTGTCTTAAAGCTGCATTTACAAATAGCAGACGGATACATGATAGCCATATATTTTTAGATACTTCCAAACTTGACATTCCCCCCGGCACACAAGACATCAGAGGGCAAAACAAAACATCCATCAAACAGCACCACTTTATATGTCAGTACTTTACCTTCAACCGTCTCTGTCATACTTTCACAGTGTAATCCCAACAGTGAATCCCCTTTTTGTCCAGATCAAGTTGCCATGAAAACCAAAAAAAGGTTTATGGTGGATCCTCAACTCCTTGTTTTTTTTTTATTAATCCCAGCGTTTTAGTAATTCCAATCTAGCACCGTGGTGTGAGGAAACGCTCTTCTTCCATTCTCACGACTCCAATCTGCTATTTTTGCCCTCTCTTGTCCCGGCCAGTCGGGAGGTTTTCACAGAGAGTCCAGAGAGCTTCCGACCCGGTGGATGAGGCTGGTGGAGACGGACGGAGACCAAGTGGAGGTGGTGGCTGTCTTTGCCCTTTGCCTGGTTGGGGCTATGGTTGTAGATTACCCCCCCCCCCCCCCCCCACACACACACACACACTCTGACAGAATTAGACGGACGATGGAAGGTAACTTTATCCCCACCAGCCAATGAGTCACGTGATCACATTTGTTTTGCACTGCTGACAAAATCTATTACATCTAAATCAATCTAATTTGTTTTATTAGTTATGTTTATTATAGTGTGCATGGAGTGAGGCGCTGTTACATTCATGCCATGTTTCTGAGCCCCAAGTTATTCTTAGAGCGGCTCGCTGCTATTCTGCCTCGCCTTTTTAGGCCAGAGGCGTGACCCCCCCCCCCCCCCCCCCCCCCCCCAAGCTAACTAATCCCCTCCTCCAGACTCGACTGCTCAGTGCAGAGCTGTCATCAAGTGGAGGGGGGGGGGGCTCACAATGGCTGAAGTGCAGCCAATATACTCATAAATTGCTGGACTTGTGCTGAACTTTTTAACCCTTTTGGATCACATCCCCAGTCACGTTGTGCACATATTAAACAATCTATATTCATCATATTTCTAGATCAAAAAGGGAGCACATATTAACCATGAACTAGTTTCTTATTAGCATGCATATTAGTAGCATATTGGCTGTTTTAGGCCATTATAAATCACTTACTAATGCTTTATTCTGCATGATTATATTCTGCAACTACTAGGCCGTTAACTACTGTGAGAGTTTTCCATCAATCATTTCCTAATCACTGCTTATTGATCGTGAGTTAGGGAGTTGTTGTAAACCACTTAATAAGAATAAGCTAATAAGAAACTAGTTCATGGTTAATATGTGTTTGGTCAGTTTGTTTTTTTATTTTGAAATTCCCTGACTTCCTGTCCTGTGGGTTTGTATCAGTCTGGTCAGCCCCGCCTTGTTCCCCGTGGGCTTTCAGCCTGCCCACCTGTGTCTCTTTGTTTGATGGATTTCTAGTGTTTTTAGTGTGTGGTTTTCCTCCAGTGTCTGGGTCAGGTGGTCTGCTTCAGTCCCGTATCCAGGCCCGTATCCTTTTTGCTGTGACAGTAGCATAGCTGGCTTTTCAGAGCCCTTTTACTCTAAACAGCTGTGGGCTGCATCTGGACACAAGGCGTGGGAGTTGAGGTGTCATGAGAGTAATTCTAATCTGTAAAGATGCGATCTGTAACACCAAACCAGTGATCTGAAAGGTTTTGTGTGCTAACAGCTAAAAGTAAGCTTGTTAAAAGTCCAATTTCAACAGGTGCAACTGTTTTTCTGTACAAAATAATCATTTATATATTTATTATTCATCTGATTGGTGAAATTTCCCTGAATACAGTGTAATCGGTGTGAAATGTTGGCTGAAGGCGTTTCATAGAAGTTCTTCCGTTTCTCAGCTGGTTGTGAAGTCAGTTAATGCAACATTAACTGTTTTCTCTTCTTGATTCCATCTTAATCCCAAACATGTTGGATTACGTTGTTCAACTTTTGATAAGAAACAACACAAAAACATGCATTTCACCAAAAGTCATCCGACTTCCCAGCTGCTGCTTGGAGATGAATATGTTTGAGGCACCCTAGCAAACGTGAAAGAATAGAGACCCTGTGCTATGATATGTTTATTATCGTTTATTTAAATGTATTTATACTTGCTAGCTTGTTACTCTTACACAACTTTTCAATGCAATGTGGCTTGTATGTAGAGAGATGTTAAAAAAACAAAAGACTTGGCCAGTAAAGCTCGTTTCTGTGAAAATGCCGTGATTTCCGACGGGCCGTGAAGGCAGCAGCAGATGCGGGTCTTATTTGTTCAGTCCAGCAGGAGGGCGTTCCTCGGAAGAACACACAAACAGGCGGGTGATCTACGCCGCCGTACGTGCTTCATGTTATGTAGATGTGGTCGAAGCTTTTTTGGGGGGGGCAGAGTTTGTTCGAGTCCCCGAGGGGGGGCTCGGGCCTTTTCCCTTCACGTGTAGCCCTCTTGGTGGTCTCGGAAGGGCGACGGAGGAGGCCGGGAAGACATGGAGGCGAAGCGTCTCTGCGGAGGGAGAGAGCTGTAGGGCGGTAGGCTGCTTTTCTTCCCCCGAGCAGAGACAATGAGAGCCGGGGACAGGTTCAGGTGTCCCCGTCTGCAGGAGACGGCTCGGTAGCTAGCTGCACGTCTTCTCCCCACGTCGTCAAACGTGTTTTATTCATTTTAAAACCCTCACGGAGACGATGGTGATCTGACCCTCAGTCGCCAGAATGGCCGAGAAGAAAAACACATCCTTCACTTTGACTAGATTAAGTGTTTAGCGTCGGTTTGTTCGAGCCTCCGTTCGGTGTTTGGACCGTGAACGCAGCAGGTCAGTGGCCTTCAACGCGGTGGGAAAATACAGTACGTAGATGTAAACATCGGCTCACCGGGATGCAGGAAGCAAGCAATCTGACGTTGCAATCCGTCGGTGTGAACGCTGATGCATTAGGAGCAAAACAATGAAATGATTGCAGGAATCACATATTATTGATGCAGGCTGTGATGAAGCTGGGGTTAATTATATATTGCAAATCATCAACAGGATCTCCATATTAACCGTTTTATTATTTATTGACTTCCAATCAATAGTAAAAAAAAAATAAAATAAAAAAGTTATTGTCAGAATTTTATCACAATCATACTATATCAGTGCAAATTACATAAAAAATAAAGTTAGCATCTGAATTACTAAGCATTTCTTAAGATGAACTCAAATACTGTAGCTTCAAGGAAACGATGGAACAATAACCACTGAAAAACGACTTCAGATTCAGATTTGTTTTGCCATTGTATTAAAGAAATATACATAAAGACTTCTCAACACATCACAAATACTAGTTGAGTATTTGTAAGACTACACTTGCTCCACTTTTTTTCTTATTATTACAATGGTAAACTAAATATGTATTGTCCTCCCTATGTTTTCAGTGGCGGTCGCCGCTCCGAGGATGGACCCCGACCACGCTGCCGGGGATATGTCACCTCTGTACGTGCCAAGGAAGAGAAAGTCTGTCCAGTCACAACCTAAAGGTGGCGTGCCATGTCCAGGTAGAGAAAACGTCATTCAAAATGATCAGAAGTCAAATGTTTGGTCCTTTTTGGCAGTGAAAATCTTCCAATGCTTGAGTTATTTTTCTGGCGTTGAGTAAAGTTAAATGTTCCTTCTGATAGTTGTTCAACGATTACCAGAAAGAAGCTGCGACTTCAATTCGGCTGGATATCCCAAGGTGAGAAAATGTCTGAATGCGTCTGAACACCTCCGTCTGCTGATGCTTGATACGGCATCTTCACGGTCGTGTGCTTGAATGTTTCAGAGTGACGAGGCTGAAGGCCGAGAAGCTCTAAAGATGAAGAGAACTTACGGCAGAAAACGGTAAGAGACTCGTCAACCTCGTTGCTTTGACTGTAGATCTGCTGCTCAAACGTTACATTTCAAAGGAAAACGAACAGAAACAGACAGACACCATTTTTACAGCTATTTTACATTGTTTGTGTTCATGCCTTGCAATGCAATCCAAAATGCGAGTTGTATATATTTTCTATATCTGCTGCTGCAAATCCATAGAGAGCATCTGATGACGTCATTGCATCAGTGGCAACACAAGAAGGGCAACAAAAGGGCAACGGCGGTCTCCACTCACCGTTTTACCCATCATACCAGTCGTTTGAGTGTGTAGGAATTTGGCGACATCTAGTGGCGAGGTTGCAGATCGGACCAAGTGAAAGTTCTCCCGTGTGTCAAGCATGTAGAACTACAGTCACCGACACACAGAAGCCCAAATCTAGAGCCCGAGTTTGGTTTGTCTGTCTGTGCTACTGTATGAAGATATAAACAGCTCAGTTTAAGGTCATAAAAACACGATAAATATTATATATACACTTATTAAAACACAGTGATTC
The DNA here is from genome assembly GCF_963514095.1 of Eutrigla gurnardus. Taxonomy (NCBI): domain Eukaryota; kingdom Metazoa; phylum Chordata; class Actinopteri; order Perciformes; family Triglidae; genus Eutrigla; species Eutrigla gurnardus. The sequence continues at coordinate 3,083,240 of NC_139927.1, forward strand.
ATATCATATTCCATTTGTGCCAATAAATCCCCATAAATGTGACACACTGGCCCTTTAAGTCACTTTTTCATTGTGATTTCTGAAATAAGTGTTTTTTTTTGTTTTTTTTGCAGGTACGAGGACCTCCAGAGTGTTTCCATGGGAACGGTGGATTACCCAACCACCAGCTGCTCAGTGATGTCATCTGGTGGCCTGGCCAATGGGGTGGACCCAGGGGCTCCGCCCACTGCGAGGCTGCCTCCTAGACTGGTGGGGAAAGATGTGTGGTCTCAAGGCCCCGAGGCCGGCAGGGAGCCGCCCCAACCTCAGGACCACAGCTGGAGCTCCAGCAGGGACCGAGGCCCCGACGCCTGGGCCCCGGGTCGGGTCCGACCTCAGGAGCAGGTCTGGAACTCTGGCAGGGACCGAGCGGGACACTCCAGTCAAGACCAGACATGGATTCCAGGCAGGGACAGTTCGCACAACGGACCGGACCAGTCCTGGATGACGGGCCGGGACGGGGGCCCCGAGCAGGGCTGGGCGGCCGACAGAGACCGGGGCCAGGATCAGGTTTGGAATGCAGGCAGGGATCCGGGGAGAGACCGGGCCTCTTCAGGGCCAGACCAGGTGTGGGGAACAGGCAGAAGCCAAGACCAAGCCTGGAGCGGCACGAGCCGGGACCGAGGACACGTCTGGAGACCCGGTAGGTACTCGGATACGTTACTTCAGACTCTTACAGACCAAACGACGAGGGACGACTCTGCATATGACTGGGATAGATTTGACACACTGAAGACTAAATCCTCATAGAACTGGACCTGGATCAGCTGACTGCGACAGCTTCTCTACTTTAAATAACTAGAGTGGCCTGATGTGTGGGTAATCATAGTTTTTTTTGTTGTTTTTTTCCTGAAGACTTGAACATGAAGAAAGTCCAGAGAGTTGAGATGGAGCGAAGCTCACCGGTCAATGACTTCCCACAGCCACCAGAGGGCAGAGACTCTTGTAAGTTATCTCTTTTTGTTGTGTTGTGTGCTGCATCCAGTTTACTCCAGGTCGATGCATTTCATTAACTTTATTCCTCCTAAATGCATAATGTCTACAAAGTCACTAAGAATGGTTCAAGAAAGACCCCCGTCTGGAGCCAGGTCCAGAGGGAGGGCCCGTCAGTGAGGTTCTCGTGGCGAACCAGAGACCGGATCAAACGACCGGTTCTTCTCTCTGGATGCTGTGTGGAAACAAACATGCTACACAAATAAACAGACCAGCTGAATGTGAGGAGCACCGGTGGAACAAGGAACATCTTTAGCAGCACTTCACTGATTTTTGGTGGCATGTGGCACTCTGGAGCCCCGGCTTCCTCAAAAACGGTCCGTGTGGAACAATGATCCCTGCTGAGCAGCCGCATAATGCCGAGAGATAGGATTAACAAAGCTCCGAGGCAGAGTTTCTGCCTCGAGTTTCAGCCCTGGTTCAGAGGTCGTCTTCAACGGCTGAAAAACACACTTCTAGAGCTGTAAAACAAAGTTTCAGGATTTTTCTTAACGTCGTGACAAAACACTCCAGAAAAAGCAGTAAAAGACTAATAATCTAATCTTACAGGTTCGGATGCGGCCGGTGTTAGTGAGGCCTCGACGGTCCAACCCATCGAGGATCAGAAACCCCCCGTCCTCTCAACCAAGAAGGAGCCCCCGACCTACCCTCCAGGTGAGACCAGAGCAGGAACACAGTTAATACGCATTAATGAACTCATTATTCAAACGTATTAAAAAAGGCAAGAAGCATGCTGCAGTCTTTTTTAAATGTTTTTACTGCGTAAAGTAAAATGTTCTGTTTGTTGTCGTCCGCCAGGAAGTCCAGAGGAGCGTTGGCAGCTCCAGATCGTGGCCAAAGGCCGAGTCACCTGTCCGAAATGTAAAAGTGTGAGCAGGAAGACTGTGGAAGGGCTGAAGAAGCACATGGAGAACTGCAGGCTGGTGAGCACGAAACTGACTTTTAAAAGCAGACTCTCATTTCTGATGAAGCTCTGCCTCATAAAGGATAGAAGGAGAGTATATCACAGTAATCAATACCAGCCGTGGAGGATGTACTCTTTAACAAACACCACAGTACAGGAAGTATAAAAATTCAACCTGCTCAATGTACACAAAGGCCTTGTTGAATTATGATATTAATATTATAAAATTCTGTTTTCATCACAAATTGATACATGAGCATTTTGATGATGTAGTTTCTCAAAGTGGAGCCAATTTGAGATATTTGTGTACGACAGGGTAGTAGTACATTTCTGCATGATATCATGTATTTTTAATATAACTGTCAAACAAATATAGTGGAGTAAAAATGGAAATCTTCCCTGTGAAATGTAGAATGGAAGTAAAAAGGAGCAGAAAATGGAAATCATCACGTAAAGTACCCCGAAACTGTAATTAAATACAGCAACTTGTGTACTTTTTTATAACCACTGATGCGTACACAATCTGCTGTCAGCTAGACTAGAGAATGAACACACACACACACACACACACACACACACACACACACACACACACACACACACACACACACACACACACACACACACACCTTGTGAATCCACCAGACTTTGTGGCTCTCACAGTTTTGTGCGTTGATGAATCTGCGGCGCTGTCCGTGGTACCGACGCAGCCGACAGACCTGTAAACAATGAACCAATGACCTCCTGCTGCTTCCTAGCATGACTCGGCACAAATACAACGTAACGTTTAATCTGTTGTGGCAGCAACCCTTCACCTGTCAACACTGCGGGAAACAGCTGAAGTCTTCAACGGGGATGAAGTATCACATCATGGCCGACCACAGCCATCTGGTAAGAGGAATCCACTCTGACCCCCGTTGACCTCTACTTTCTTCCATCAAGGCCACGCCCACATTTTAGTCAACGAATCGGCCTTTTGGGTCTTAGCCAGCAAGTCTGACTGCATGCTAAATTACTCATTTCCAAGAAACCTATGGCCACATTGCTGGTAAACACCAGATTTAAACGCTGACTAAGAAGATTTTCGGTCCAGGACAGCCCTGGTAATTGTCAGGATTTGTGCAGATTCTACCCATTTCATGAACGTACTGTCCACCTTCCACTGAATAAGAGGCGTTTCTTTGCCTCTTACATAGTCTTTGTCTCTTTTTTCAGCCCTCAGCAGAAGACGCCAAGAACCTGGATGACCGCACCATCAAAGACAAACTGCGCAAAATCCTGAAGAGACTGGGCAAATTAAAATGCTCCAAAGAGGTAAACCTGGAGAGGAGATGTGTTAAATTCCCATCAGAAAAGATGAACTCTCCCTCTGTGAAATGTTATTCTTCTAATGCAGGGTTGTAACGCGGCCTTCACCAGCATCATGGGCTACGTGTACCACATGAAGAAGTGTGGGAAGGAGGAGTCTGAGCTGGAGAAGATGCTGCTGAATTGTTCTCACTGCGGGAAAACCTACAAGTCCAAAGCCGGTCTGGAGTACCACCTGAAGTCCGAGCACGCCCCCGTGAGTCCCGTGTTGAGTCAGTCCATTTAATGCTGGATGAAGTAAACGGATGGTTTTTTAAATCCTTCCTCGCCTGTCACCCAGACGCCACAGAAGAGGGAGGAAGACGAGGCGCTGAAGGCCCACCGGGAGGCCAACCCAGAGAGGACGGCCAGCGGCCGGGTGCAGCGGGCGTCGGCCCAGGTGGCCAACTTCCACCTGGCTGAGATCGCCAACAACGACCTGCCCAAAGACTGGCCCAAGAGGAAGTTCCAGTCGGACCTGGTGCCCGATGACAAAAAGGTGAGAGGAGCTCGTCACTAATGTAAGGCCTGGCCCGAATGCTTGGCCTGTTACCATGGTGACAGACGTCCTAATGAGTGAGCTATAATAAGATGTGGCAATCCAACATTGTGTGTTACCCTCAGCTGTTTGTTGCATATAGAGGAGGTGTGTGTGTGTCGTTGTGTTGCTGTCCTGGGTGCTGAAACGCAGCAGAGGAGAGTTCTTTATGTCCATGTATTTATCCATTTGTTTATAGGCCCACTTATGAGGAAATCCCTTTCATTTACATGATCCTCACACTTTTCTTTGGCATTTTAATTTGACTCTGATTAATGTCTTCATCTCATTAGAAAATAGTAAAGTACAATATAAGTAAATGAAGGCGTTGGGGAGACAGCCCGTCTTAAATGTGTGATGAAGACGTTGGTAAACCATGTCCAGCTTTATGTGCTGCAGACATTTAAGGCTATCGTTGACCTCCTGTTGTTCTTGCCGGCCCTCCCAGCTGAAATACGCCCGGCCCGGCCTGCCTGCGTTCAGCCAGGAGGTGCTGAGGAAGTGGAAGAATGAGGTGAAGCTGCAGAGGAAAGTCCACTGTCCCAACCAGGTAGACAACACCATCGTTACACCTCACCCCGATGGTTTTCATGTTGCTGGTGTCTTTATTTCCTGTGTGGTTGTGATCACTGCTGGATGTGCAGCCCGGTTAGTGGAACGGTCATCAGCTGTAAAATATAAAAGAAGCCACGAGGAAATGTTACAAAGTTAATTTATGTCATTCATTATATTGCAACAAAGGGAAATTGATAGCTGTGTGCATGTATTGTTACTTCAGTGCTTGTTTGTGTGCTCTGTATTTATTTCAGGTTTGGTATTTGTAGTATTTCAGTGTCATATTTCTTGTAACTGTGTATCAATGACTCATCCTGTCACCTTGAATGTGGGAAGAAAACATTGTTCTTCTCACATGTTGAACTGAGAGTCAGAAAAAGGAGAAAAGTCTGGATGAATTGAAGTACTACTTTTTAAAACCCAAATGCAAGAAAAACTGTTTTCTTCAGGAATTCAATGCAACACAAGCCGAGGAATCGAAATACAGATTCCTTTAATTGTCCTTCTAAAAGTGCACGACCCGTGATGTGACTGTGTGTGTCCTCGTCAGGGTTGTGGCTCCACCTACACCAGTGTGTCTGGACTCAAAGCTCACCTGGGACTCTGCACGAGGGTACGTCCAAAACCATCCAGTAGAACAAAACTAGGCTGATTGGGATCAGTGGAGTTCAAGAAAGTAACTATTGACTGCTGATCTGGGATAAGAAGTGTAGAAGAAACACGTCCTCATGTGTTGCTCTTTGGTGGCACATTTTAGACAGATTTTATGAACTAATCATTCAGTCTGTATGACATAAAAGTTTAAATATTTCAATTCAAGCCATGAACAGGTTTGCCTCCTTCACGTATGGCAACTCTTTGCACTGACTTCATGTGTACTCGTGTGAACGCCCCTTGATAATAACTCCTTTGTTGCCTTTCATCTCATTTCAGGGCGACTTCGAGGCTGGAAAGTACAGATGTCTGATCTGCAATAAAGAGTTTAACTCTGAAAGTGGTGTGAAGTACCACATCAACTCTGTCCACTCACAGGTGAGCACCTCGTTCACAGCGAGGAGAGATGGTAAACACCTCACCAACACGCACCAACACCATATCACATCGTCATTAATGTCACTGATCACACCCGAGTTCAAGTAAAACGATGCGTTCAGGTACAGGAATGGGGATGGGAAAAAGCTTTAAGCTTGTTTCTACAATGATGATGTCTTCGTAGGTGACGTTTACTGACTTGTGTTGGTCTCCTGTTTTCTCCAGGAGTGGTTTGTGACCAACAAAAAGGCCTCCAAGAAGTTTGAGAAGTTCCTCAAAAGTCAGCCCAAGGAGTTTGTCCAGAACATGGAGAAGCCGGTCATGGATCAGTACCACCACCACCAGCACCACCAGCATCATCATCATCATCTCCACCTCCAGCAGCAGCATCATCAGCATCACCACCACCACCATCAGCACCTCCACCATCAGCAGCTCCAGCACCAACACATGCAGCACCCTCTGCAGCCCCTGCATCACCTCCAGCACCAAACCCAGCTCCTCCACCCGGACCACCACAGCCTCCCTCCACAGCTGGACTCCCAGCTGCAGCAGCCGATGCTCCACTACACCCCGCTGGAGCCTCCTCCAGGACCCACGTGGGTGGAGCTGGACCGGGGAGGAGCCGGGCCGGAGCCGGAGCAGGCCCCGATCGAGATGGAGATGGAGGAGGACGGCAAAACGGGAGAGGGCGGGGTGACGGAGGGGAAAAGGAGGGAGAAGAGGGGCAAGGTTGATGGGAGGAGGAAGGATTGCTTTGCTTTCGGAGGGGGCAGCAGCAGCAGTAATACCGGCAGCTCCTCCAGCGAATCAGAGGTGGAGCAGCAGGACAGGCAGAGACGCATCGACCAGGGAACCGACATAAAATAAAGCACATAAACACGAGGGTTCTTAAAGAATTCATTAAATGGCTGATCTCTACGTGACCTCATTGTTGATGGACAGCCGGCGACGGGTCATGTGACTGACGAAGGCGGCTGCGTTTTCTTTCCTCTTGGCTCTTCAGAGACAGTTTTTCACACCGAATATTTAAAGCGATAGCATGTAGCCTGATTGATGTACTTTGTATCTTCTAGTGACGTGTTGGTTCTGGATGGTCCTTATTCGTTTGTGACGTTTTAGCACTATTTCCTATTATATAGATATATCTATATATATATATGATTTTTTTTACAACTTTTTAGCATTTATGAATGTATTTGCTTCCCCCCTCTGTTGTGCACTTCTTCTTAAAAAAAAGAAAAATGATTTATGGTTTGAAACGAAGAGGAGGACCCTTTAACCTGAGTCTGTTTAAAGTGCTTTACCCTGCATTGCCCTCCGTCAGATGCCTTTGGAAGAGTTGAAAATAGAAAAAAAAAACTCTTACTACACGGGAAGTGTTTCAAAAAGCATGATTTGTCTTTCTTTTTTAATAATTCAAAATCTCTATTTACATTTTCTTCTCTTTTTACTGATTTCAGTGATTTAACTTGGATCCGTCCTGGTTTCAAGCCGAAACGGTGGAAAGGTCAAACTTCATGCCTCGTTAAGTTAAATAGTTGATTGATTTTTGCTTTAATCTTTCATTGAACTGTAATGTTAGTTTCCTTACGTCTGCCTGCTTCACTAACACTTTGTTTCAGTCACGTTTTTAATGAGTTGTTGTGTCCGTTTGCTGCTCACGCTGAAAATCCAGCACTCCTCCATAATTATTCTAACGAGATGATTCTTATCATTATGATTCAGTGATTCCAAAAACAGTTGTCTTGTGACGCGTCGAGGAAAAAAATGAAGCAACATGGACGTAAAACCCAATCACAAGTGCTTCCTTGTGTTTATGGGTTGTAACCATGGCAACAAGAGGAACCTTCTATAACTAACAAAGTGAAAATTAGATTTAATCTGATTTTGTGCGGCAGCAGGGCTTTTTGTTTTCTTTTTTTTCTGTTGATTATTGTCTCATTTTTTTTATTATTATCTTTATTAATAATGTTTTGAGAAACTGTCCGGAAGCTTATTGAAATACTTCCCACTTATGCTTGTGACCAAATCTTTATCAGCGTGCATGCACTTTGAACTGTTTGATGGCACAGAGGAAAGCTCGGCGTTAAAGGTGCAGTCAGCCATTCTAATCCAAACATAGAGAATATCTATATCAGATTTAGACTTTTTTTAGATTTAGATTTTTATTTCAAACATGTCAAAATGAATACAGAAAGTGTCGTAAGAAAATAAAATATTACACAACTAGAAAGCATAGAGATGTATGAATAACTTCTTTCTTTTTTACAGGTCTGTAAACATGTCATGCGTATATTTTATTTTATTGTCTAAATATGTCAACGCCAGCTGTCCGTTCTGTGGGAGATTGGGGAGACATGCACTTCCTGTGAAGAAGGAAGTTTTATTTTGAAAAGACGCTATGCATGCATGAAGAGAAAAGGGATTTGGGTGTTTCCCTCCACAATCGCTGACTTTCCAAGGAAACCTTTTTGATTTTGCGAGTGAAACTTTGGCTCAGCAGTGACTCAGTAAGTAAAAGTATTATTGTTTCATTTTCACCTCGGGTCTTCCTGCCGTTACTTTATTCACAGTCACACTCGGCTGTGATTTAGTTCAGCCAACAGGTTGTTTTGTTATCATTCCGGTGTTTTAGTGGGAAAACAGAGGAGTCGTCACCGACTGTAGGAAGAGAACCAAAAACGTTGTGTAAATGTGTTTTCATCGATGGTGACCTGGTTTTAACAATATAGAAGATTAGTGAGAGGCATAATCCCAAATACTTTACCATCCATACAGGACATATACAGCGTCAATGATCTAGTCCAGATTTAAATTAAACTTCACTTCATAATCTTGTGTCATTTTGAACAAAAAGTAGTTTTTTTCTCCATTTGGTGGGAAATAATTTATATTCTAGTGGAACTAGTTCTAATCTCAGCCAAATTTATGTTACAAATCTGTGCATTTAATACAATGTTACTTGTTTTTTTAGGAGTCATGTGCTGCTATTTTCGTAGTACCAGCATTGTTATGACCACAGATGATTAAAAGTTTAATTCATGGTCACCTGGCTCCGTCTGTCTTCAGTAACGGGGAGGTCAGAGGTCAAATGTGTTCACGAAGAGCAGCAGGTAAGAGAGTTTATTAAACATGATGCTATGACATTATGGTGTAGTCACATATAAAAATGTAACTTTAAAAATGATTTCAGGAATTATCCTGAAATCATTTTATATATACATATATATATATATGTGTGTGTATCTATATATACATATATATATACACATATATATATACGTATATATATATATGCCTATGTACTTTTTTCTTGAATTAATGTGAATGCTTAAATGACCTTCGTGGGATTGAACTCGCCACCCCTACAGTATTCCGGGTGTAGTTCCCCGCTCCGCTGGTAGGGGGAGGTGTGGTTCACCATGCCGGTACAGTAACATGGCGCTGTGATGTAAGCAGAGAGCGATTTCAGCCAACCGGAATCGGTGTAAAACAACGCGCGTTGAGGATCTAGTGTCGCCGTTGGAGAAAGAAGAACGACCGGCTTCACGTCCCCGGTTCGTCCCGACGGCTCCCGGGATCCCCCGCGGTGTCGACCCCCGTCTGTAGAGTTTGGGACTCGATCCCGGGGAGTGGATCTAAAGCGCGTTCCGGATTTGGTACGAGGCGTGTTTTTTCCAGCTTCCGCCACCGAGGAAGAAACCTCCTGCGCGTGCAGGGTGAGCTTTTAACGGCACCGGTGGTGATCCGTGTAATGTGTGTTCGTGACCCGGACCCGGGTTTACTTACCGGGGTTGTTAAAAAGAAGCGCTTTAGCCCCGGTTAGCATTAGCTTTGTGGTGTTAGCTTAGAAGGAGACAGCGCGTCACTCGCGTTGAGACAAATGTGTGACAAACAAACTTGTTAGCTAAACAACCCGGCGCGTGTGCTATTTAAAACATACGCCGAATTAATGAGCGGTACTAATATATTTGAAATATCTCATCTTCACGTGTGTGTCGTTAACGTAACCCCGTCAGTAGGGGAGATCGTGTACAATTATCACATTTCTAAACGCGGTTCTGTTTAAACAGTCTCGGGCAACGCGATATCGAGGTGATATCGCTATTATGACTGGTTCTCCAACACTTTTCCCACGTTTTTTTAAACTATGAAGCAAGACGTCAGCCTGTGTGAATAACGTTCACGTTATTTACCGTTTTACAGACTATTGGATTGGGGCTGACTACTTTTGAGCCAGGCAGACCAGACTCCATTGAGGTAATGTGATAAAATATTAGCACGTACACTTCAGAAAACGACTCTCCAGCTGTTTGGACTCTATTCTCAGCTGCTGTGTTGCGGTTTGTGTCACTTTCGGTTTCCTTTTCTGAGCAGCAGAAACGCCGGAAATACAAAAAAAAAAAAAAGCAAAAAGTTGCTCCACACATGAGGAGGCATCCGCCGAGCAACCAGACACCCAGGGCCGATGGATCCCATTGAGCCCGGAAAAGGTAAAATAAATAAATACATAAAAAAACCTGTAAATGCACCAGGTTTACTGTCTTATAAAGGTGACTCTACTAACATGACTTACTTGCATTAAAGGTTGCAGCAACATAAACAGTAAAATGGTAATAATACTCTTGGAAGCTTCTTTAATGCACATTATATTATTATATACTATTATCTAGTATAGTACATCAAGAGTGTGAATTCATTTCCGCACAAATGTTATTCATTTAAGAGCAAAAAATAATAATTAAAATGACTCATACAAGTTTTAAGTTTGTCAGTGGTGAAAATACACAAAAATAATACATTTACAAGACTTATCTTTATTGATCCCTTTGGGATGACTTGTATGAATTGTATTTCCAGCAGCTTACAGAAAACCAAATAAATATAGAAAGTAAACAATAAACTCTCAGCTAAATATATACAAATATAACCTAGAGAAAATATAGGATAAATATACATAAATAGAGATAAAATAGAAATAAAATTTACAGCCAAAAAAAAAAAGTACTCATTATGTTTGAGTAGATAATTTTTTTTTTTTATTGTTAAATGCTTCACTGGTTTTAAACATTTATTTTATTGCTACTGAAGACTGAACAACATGGATGGAGAGTCTGCGCTTTAAAAGTCTGATTGATTTTCTTAAAGAGAACCTGAATATTAAAAATACACGTTAAATACTTGTAACAGAGCGTATTATTCATATAAGTGTGTTTCAGAGTGTCGCTTCCTTTTTGTAAAAGTAACATTTGGTGAAGCTGTAGTCTCTTAATTGTGCTTTTCATATTTATATGAAAGTTCTGTGTTACCACCATGTACTGCACGCCAGTAACGGCATCACTCTCCTCGCCAGGCCAAGAGGAGCCGGCGGAGCATTTGATGCTCAGCTCCAGAGGACGGCAGCGCAAGAAAAATCCAAAGTATTCCGATTATGAAACCGCTGACGCGCTTCAAGAGCAAGAAACGCAGACAAAGAGCTCACGAGGAGGAAGAGGAGCAGCAAAGTCTCCGGCAAGGAACGGCACACGGCACACCGAAGGCGGTGAAGAGGCTGGCGGGGAAACTTCGGAGGAAACTCCTAAAAAGACGGCGATGGCGAAGAAGACCCCGACCAAAGAGACTCCCGCCAGAAAGACTCCCGCCAGAAGAACTCCCGCCAGAAAGACTCCCACCAGAAAGACTCCTGCTAAAAAAACTCCCGCCAAAAAAACTCCCGCTAAACCGTCTACCCCCGCTGATGGCGGCCTGCCAGCGGAGGAAGGTGGAGTCGTAGACGGCGTGCAGCGTGAAAACGGGACGCAAAAACCAAAGTATGTGAGGAAGCGGCCTGCGGAGGATCCGGTCCCAGAGCCTCAAACCCCGGTCGAACCCGAGGAGGAGGAGGAGGAGGAGACGGCACCGGGTGGGCGCCGCAGGAGAGGCGCCGCCAAAATGTAAGTAACATGTCGGCCCCCCGACGTCACATTTCCTGTTCTGTTGCTCCGAGGAACGTCGGACGTCTTCACATCAATGCTGTGAAATGTGTCTCCAGGGCATTGAAGTACCTCCACATTCTGGCAAAGGAAGTGCTGAGTCATCCTGACGACGAGTCCGGCTCCAAGCGGGGGGGCAACGGCGACGTCGGCCGTACGCACGCGGCCGCCGGGCGGACAGGAAGCAAAGGTGGAGTCTCTCTCAACACGCCGTCACGGATTATACACAGCACATCCCTCAAAAACAAGATATTACGCTTCAAGGAGAAATCCGGTCATTTCTGACCCCATTGTCGTTGTCCCCAGGGTCATCCCGACTTATTAGAAGCAAAAAACCCGACAGAAATTGACGTTGCCTAGCCCGAGATCTGTCCCTGCCTGGCAGCCTTCCAGACTCGCTCCAATGCTAACCCATTGGGGCAGCTTTTATCTGCTTTTCTGGGCCTCAGGAAATAATTCAAAGACCTACACAGGTTGGGTCCGTACGAGGCACGACGGCGCTCAAATAGTGTGGCGAAACAACATGAATATGTGTTTTTGCATGGAGTTACTCACCTCAAATCACCCGTAGACATAAGATATACTAACCGTATGTTGGTCAAGTCCATTTCTGTCTGTTTTTTGCTTCTAATCAGTCGGGTTGACTCTGGGGACAACGAAAATGGGGTCAAAAATGACCGGATTTCTCCTTTAAACACACAGATATACACATACTTTAATGTTATTTATTAAAATAATCTAAACCAGTCGGCATATTCGTCACTGAGACCCGATCCAGCTGTCATAAACAAATATGGAATCAAAGCAGAATATTTAGTTGGATTAAAAACATTTTCTGACTTTTGGACAACAATCCTACACACGACTGGACTCTATTTAATACATGTGACTTCAGCAAAGCAGAAATCCAGGTTTAGACACAATCAATAATTAAAAAAAAAACATATTTTAGCTCAGTGGTTAGGGGACGATATAAAAAGTGTAAGAAATAATTTGCGTTTCACGATAATCAAAATGTGCTTTAAACTCTTAAATGGCACAAAAACACACTGGAACTACTTTACATTTGAATAAGAAACGAATATTTCTAATTGCAACACAGATAAAACACGCTTTTACAACTTAGTGAACATTATTTTTTAGACAAAAATGATCGTAAATAAGATGATCATGAATAATAATGTCTCACTGCATGAAAAAAAGCATAAATAAATACATAACATAAATAAATGCTGCCTTATTCCCGTTCATAATAGTGTTGCTATTGATAAGATATAAACATGTGCAGCTTTCTGTCCTAGTAGTCAGGGGTCAGAGGTCAGAGGTTAGGTCCCAGTGTGGCTTTCCACTTGTTTGCACCATTAGTTAACCGGATTAATCTGTTTTCGATCTTAAAACGATTTGACAATTTAAATTTTCCGATACATTTCTATATTGATATCCAAGAATTGAATTGCATCACTCTCCACTCGTCCTGCAGCGAGCCAGAAAGCCAGGAAAGGGAAAGGCCGAAAGAGGAAACGCAGGTTCTCTGACAGCGACTCCGCCGATGACGAGGACTTCATTCCAGATGTTGATGAAGAGGAGGAGGAGGAAGAAGAGGAGGGGGAGGGGACAGAAGTTGAAGAAGAGTCGGCGAACTCGGATACGGACTCGGCAGGAGGAAGTCCAGCTGTTCACGTTAACAGGAGTCATGTTAGTAGAGCGCACACGCACACACACACGCACGCACACACACACACGCACACACTGATGATTGATTGATTATTATTATTATTATTATTATTATTATTTTTCCTCCTGCAGGGCCCGAACATCAAAACCCCCAACGGGCTCAACACCAAGACCATGAGGTCTGTGTGGGACTCCGCCAAGACCACCAGGAAGTTGTGAGTATATTCACTGTTTATCACACACACACACACACACACACACACACACACACGTTCCACTAAATGAATGATGTGATGATGTGTGTGTGTGTTGGGTTTTTGCAGCCGGGAGCAGCACCACAGCAGCTGGGTGTTCCCCGAGTGGATTCCCTCCTCCAGCGCCTGGAAGCTCGTCCCACATAGGTGAGCTGACCTTTAACCTCTGGTGGAAGAATCCACTCATCATCATCATCATCATCATCATCATCACACGGAAAGTCCCAGTGAAACCAAAGTTAAAGCATCTTTAGCTTCTTTATTGTGATTCTTCACCAGTTATAATAAAATGGTTTATAACATCTTTATTAATGGGATACTTTTCTAGTATCAGGAAAATATGCAACACTTCTCACACACACACACACACCTAAACCCACACAGGAAGCTGATTGGTCTGAGCCATTTTGCTGGCCACCAGGGGGCGACTCCTCTCTGGTTGTACAGAATTCTATGAGAAAATGGTCCTACTTCTCTGCTGGCCACCAGGGGGCGACTCCTCTCTGGTTGTATAGAAGTCTATGAGAAAATGGTCCTACTTCTCTGCTGGCCACCAGGGGGCGACTCCTCTCTGGTTGTATAGAAGTCTATGAGAAAATGGTCCTACTTCTCTCTGCTGGCCACCAGGGGGCGACTCCTCTCTGGTTGTATAGAAGTCTATGAGAAAATGGTCCTACTTCTCTCTGCTGGCCACCAGGGGGCGACTCCTCTCTGGTTGTATAGAAGTCTATGAGAAAATGGTCCTACTTCTCTCTGCTGGCCACCAGGGGGCGACTCCTCTCTGGTTGTACAGAAGTCTATGAGAAAATGGTCCTACTTCTCTCTGCTGGCCACCAGGGGGCGACTCCTCTCTGGTTGTATAGAAGTCTATGAGAAAATGGTCCTACTTCTCTGCTGGCCACCAGGGGGCGACTCCTCTCTGGTTGTATAGAAGTCTATGAGAAAATGGTCCTACTTCTCTGCTGGCCACCAGGGGGCGACTCCTCTCTGGTTGTATAGAAGTCTATGAGAAAATGGTCCTACTTCTCTCTGCTGGCCACCAGGGGGCGACTCCTCTCTGGTTGTATAGAAGTCTATGAGAAAATGGTCCTACTTCTCTCTGCTGGCCACCAGGGGGCGACTCCTCTCTGGTTGTATAGAAGTCTATGAGAAAATGGTCCTACTTCTCTCTGCTGGCCACCAGGGGGCGACTCCTCTCTGGTTGTACAGAAGTCTATGAGTAAATGGTCCTACTTCTCTCTGCTGGCCACCAGGGGGCGACTCCTCTCTGGTTGTATAGAAGTCTATGAGAAAATGGTCCTACTTCTCTCTGCTGGCCACCAGGGGGCGACTCCTCTCTGGTTGTATAGAAGTCTATGAGAAAATGGTCCTACTTCTCTCTGCTGGCCACCAGGGGGCGACTCCTCTCTGGTTGTATAGAAGTCTATGAGAAAATGGTCCTACTTCTCTGCTGGCCACCAGGGGGCGACTCCTCTCTGGTTGTATAGAAGTCTATGAGAAAATGGTCCTACTTCTCTCTGCTGGCCACCAGGGGGCGACTCCTCTCTGGTTGTATAGAAGTCTATGAGAAAATGGTCCTACTTCTCTCTGCTGGCCACCAGGGGGCGACTCCTCTCTGGTTGTATAGAAGTCTATGAGAAAATGGTCCTACTTCTCTCTGCTGGCCACCAGGGGGCGACTCCTCTCTGGTTGTACAGAAGTCTATGAGTAAATGGTCCTACTTCTCTCTGCTGGCCACCAGGGGGCGACTCCTCTCTGGTTGTATAGAAGTCTATGAGAAAATGGTCCTACTTCTCCCTGCTGGCCACCAGGGGGCGACTCCTCTCTGGTTGTATAGAAGTCTATGAGAAAATGGTCCTACTTCTCTCTGCTGGCCACCAGGGGGCGACTCCTCTCTGGTTGTATAGAAGTCTATGAGAAAATGGTCCTACTTCTCTCTTGATGTATTATCTCAGTAAACATTGTAAACATGAGTTTATGGTCTCAATCTCTAGTTTCAAGTCTTCTTCAATCCAGCATGATGTTCATTTAGTACATTATGGTCCATTTAGAGTCCACCAGACCAGAAAGCAGGGGATGCTTTAGGGGGCGGGGCTTACCTGCTGATTGACACTCACCTGACATTGATGTATTTATGCAGATGAAGGTGTGTGTGTGTTATTCAGTGATCTGGAGAGTTACCTGCCTCAGGAGCTTCAGTCGGCAGCGTTCAGCGTGTCCAGAGAAGGCCTCCACGAGGACGAGACGCCTCTGCAGAGACTCGGCAGGTCAGCTGACACTTTGAACGACATAAAAACAAAAACTTCAGACTTTAAAATGACAAATATGAGACTGGCTGAAGATCCGTTAGAAAGACCTCCTTCCAAACTAAATGATAATATAATTTCTGCTACCAGCTTGAGAAATCTGCACTTTTGTTTTTCTCATTAGAGGGAGATTAACTGTGTGTATTTCAAGGTGATGCATCGTCATCATTTAGCAGATCTGCTGTATTCTGCGTGTGCAGGTTGTTCTGCTGCTCTGTGGATTTCTCTGTTTAAAGCAGAGATCTGAAATAAAAGTCAAAGGTCAGATCTAGTATTTTCCCGTCTGTGTGTTTGGGTTTTTAAGCGGCTGTGTTTTTGTGGCCGACCAGGTTCGCGGCGGCGCCGGCTCACCCGGACCGCTGGGACATGTTCCTGAACGCCGGCGGCCCGGTCTGGGCCGTGGAGTGGTGTCCCACCCCCGATGGGGCTTCGGCCTCCCAGTACATCGCCCTGGCCTGCCATCGGGGGATGGAGGACCAGCACCACCTCAACCAGACCTACAGCGGCGCCGGGCTGGTCCAGCTGTGGGGCCTGGGCTCGCTGGAGTACAACACCAGGTACAGTAGGGGGCGCACTTTCAGCACGGAGAGGGATATTAATGCATCTAACTGTTTTATTTTGAGGTTACCAGGGCTATCAACATGTGGATCAGCATGTGGATCCATATGTGGATCAGCATGAGGATCAGCATTCAGCATGTGGATCAGCATGTGGATCTGCATGTGGATCAGCATGAGGATCAGCATTCAGCATGTGGATCAACATGTGGATCAGCATGTGGATCCGTATGTGGATCTGCATGTGGATCAGCGTGTGGATCAGCATTTGGATCAGTCTGGTCTCCATCATCCTGGACTGTCTGACTCTGTTGATGAAGAAAACCCAACATTTCTCGATTTAAAAAAAAATATTTATTTATTTATTTATTTTTTGCTCCTTCAAAATAAAAGTTTTTGATTGACAAAAGTGACAGTAGAACTTTATTGTGAAGAACTTATTACACGTGCTTATGAACGACTTAGTTTTGTTAGCAGCTCATTGTAAAGCCCCTCTTCGGTCTCCTCAGACCGGACTCCCCACCGGCCCTCGCCTACGGCCTGGCCCAGGACCGAGGCTTCATCTGGCATCTGAAGTGGTGTCCTGCAGGAGGCTGGGAGCTTCCCAGCTGTGGCAGGAAGGTGAGCCGTTCCCCACCAGCATCAGATTCTTATGGAAGCCGGTGTTGTGACAGTGTTCTCACATTTAAACCCCGCCCCCAAAAGGCTCCTTTCCTGCCCAGACTGGGTCTTCTGGCGGTGGCCGCCTCCAGCGGCGTGGTCACCATCTACAGCCTGCCCCACCCCGACGCTCTGCACTCCAGCCAGCAGCAGGCCAACCCCGGTGAGTCTCAATATCACAACGTACCATTTGTGTTTTTACAAGACAACTAGTGTGACGAAGGCAAAGGGCTCGCGAGGTTTTTCCTTAATGGTAAAAAAATAGAAAAACAACTAGGGGTGTAACGATTCATGTCCTACGGATTCAACTAAATCGATCCGCTAAAATAAATAAATAGAATGAATCGCTTTGGCTTCACCAATAATCCATATAAATGTGTTTAATCTCATGAATCGTGATTCTTAATTATGATTAATGTTTTATTACGTTTAAGACGGTCGGACCGGATGTCCTAGTCAACTAAAAGGACCCGTGAAGACCTCCAGACTGTCTGTGTCGGTGCACCTTTAGTCTGCTTTAAGCAGCTGTAGGTTAACGGCTCCTCTGAGACACTTGAACACACACACACACACACACACATTCATTCCACACTCCATTCAGATCTCCGCTGCTTCTGGGTCTCTGCTGATAGAGGACTGTACCAATGAGATTAATGGGGAGCTTATCAGCCACTTCCATCATAAGTGTGTGTGTGTGTGTGTGTGTGTGTGTGTGTGTGTGTGTGTGTGTGTGTGTGTGTGTGTGTGTGTGTGTGTGTGTGTGTGTGTGTGTGTGTGTGTGTGTGTGTGTGTGTAATCAGGGAAGAAATCCTATATTCCTTGAAATAGACCTGAGAATATCGTAGACTTTTCTGCAGAGAAATGTATATAATAATAAATTATATCATATGTAATAAAACTCTTCTCCATTAACTTGCTATTTACATGCAAACATAAACATGAGCTCCGTTATTCTCCTATAAATGCCTTACACACCAGGGCGATTCATAACATTTTTCAAACTGCTATTTTTGTCACAAATACTTTCACACAGAATACAAAAACGACGCAGGTAAAAAGCATCATCATTTATTTTTTATTTATTTGTTCTGAACGATTTTCTACGCCTTCGCTTCATCGACCAATGAAACGGCTACGATTATATTCATGATACAAAACATGGCGGAGGCTCCTTAGTCCAAAAGAAGACGAGAAACTACTCCTTTTTTACCTTTCACAATAAAAGCCCTGAACATATCACATCTGCAGGCTTGGTTTCCTGTAACATGTATCACTTGGGATTTGCAGCTGGCCCCGCCCCCTTTAGGTGACCAGCTGCAGAGTGACCAAAAGTCAATATCGGCCCCTGTTTTCACAATCCACATATCTTCTGAATATTATTACTATTGATCACGGATGACCCCGCCCACTTAGGAGCTAGTAGATCTTTGTTATCTGTTGTGTGACCGGAGTTTAACAGGCAAACACACACCTCACTGATTTAAAGGCTCCATCAGACAGGAGGAGTCATTCATGTGTTCATGTCTGAATGAATACACTTTATTAGTGTAACACACTGGGATTGGTTTTTACCGTGAAAGCACATTCCTGCTGCAATATGGACATAAAAATCAAATTTAATACATATAAAGCTGACATTTCCATTCCTTCTTTCTTTTTGCTTCATGGAGCCGGGTTTCCATTTTATTCTGAAGTCACGGGTCGTTGGTCCCCCCCCCCCAAAAGGTTATCGTTATTGGATAGAAAGGTTGCAGAGCCACACACACACACACACACACTCACACAGATGCCTGCAGAAACTTACAATACTGAGTTTTTAAAAAGCCACTATTTTAAAAATACTGAAGTCTTAAAGTCTAAACCAATAAAAAGCCTTGCAGTTATTAGATTTGTATTATTATATTTATTTATCTTTTTTACATTGTATTAGTTTTTTTCAGTGTTTTTTTTTAAATGATGTCTCTTTTTAAGCTTTGTCAACACTTCGAATATTTAACGAAAGTAATTAATAACTGACTGCGACCCTGGATACAGGATAAAGCAGTAGACGATGGATGGATTTATAACTGATTTTTATTTTCTTTTTTTTCTGATTTTATTTGTTAGATTTCAGTGTTTTGCTTTGCTTTTTAAGCTTCCTCAACACTTCCAATACTCAATAATCAGGTACTTACAGATATGCTGCATCTAAAATTACAAGCGTCAGTGTGCAATATATGTTTTGAATTATTCAATTATTATTAATCAAGTCCATTGCCCTTACGCATTATTCCTAGACGCATTCGTCGTTGACGAGACTCTCGGACTGTTGACGAAACTCGGCTACGACCCGACATCGGTCGGCTGTGCCAGATCAGGCAGTCACCACTAGATGGCAGCACAAATCCGATTTTAATCCGCTTGTAGTTCCTCTCTTTCTCTCCTAATTTCAGTTAAAGCGGCTGGATGTTAAGAACCGCTCTAGCAGTGACTCTGCTGGGTTTAATAGATATAAATCCAATAACTAGAGAAAGGCGTCTCTCTCTTCCCCGTCATTAGTTCCCTCTCGTCGTCCTCCGGTCTGCAGATCAATACTCCTGATCACCTTCTGTCAT
This sequence comes from Eutrigla gurnardus, assembly GCF_963514095.1. Classification (NCBI taxonomy): domain Eukaryota; kingdom Metazoa; phylum Chordata; class Actinopteri; order Perciformes; family Triglidae; genus Eutrigla; species Eutrigla gurnardus. The sequence goes on from NC_139927.1 coordinate 3,102,668, forward strand.
CACTCTCAGAACAACTCACTAAACTAAGTACCCGTTACTTCACTTAGAGACGCACCCATCCATCAGCTGCCCATCAAACCGGAGCACCAGGTTCATATTTCACATTTCTGTTTTAACATCCATATCACAGATATTAGAAGGAACCTGTTTAACACAGCAGCTTATCACACATAACTGAAACTACTAGACTCGTTGCAATGCAATAATGTTTATTGTGTATGTAAAAATATCGTTAAAGTGACAAAATATAAATTCTGCAGTAAATATAGTTAGAGAAGCGAGAGTCCAGTTTTTAATTATTATTATTGTTATTTTAAGTCTGACCTGTCGATTCCAATTTTTTTCTAAGAACTGTAATTGGCTCAAGAAAACTTTCAATATATTTTTTTACATCAAGTGAGTTTAATAAATGAATAAAAATTATAATGATCATTTTTAATTGGATAATTGCAGGCCTCTTAAGGACCCTGTAGGCCTCTTAAGGACTCTGTAGGACCCTGCATGCCTCTTAAGGTCCCTGTAGGCCCCCTTAGGACCCTGCAGGACTCGGTCTGGTATAACTGGTGATGGTAATTAAACCTGCAGCATACACAGAAGTATTTCTATTAAAGCTGCAATAAATGCTCATTAGCAGCTGAAGCTCGTCCACATTCTACCCTAAAATTAAAAACATCTCGGCCTTCTCCGAGCCCCTCCGCCTCCAGCCCCGCCCCTCCCCAAGCGAGTCCCTTGATGATTGACAGAGTCGGGATACCCGAGGTGTCAGCTCCTCCAACCTTAAAATTCATAGCTTCCAACACTAACAACGGCTCGGCGATGCATCTTCTTTGTCATTTCAATTACAGATCCTTGTCTGATGGAGAACGCCGCCGCTGTAAATGATGTGTGTTCTCTTTGTCTGCTCCTCCTCCTCCTCCTCCTCCTCCTCTCATTCCCTTCCTCATTCATTCTCTGGACCGGACAGACAAAAGCCATTTATAATTATCTGTTACACACACACACACACACACACACACTCGGCTGATACTGGATCTGTTCACACAGCGTTTCCACGTGAGATAATCTGCATTCAATTAGCGTGGCTGGTTTTCCGAGCTAACGGGACTCTCTGCTCGTTTGTCACGTAAATGTTAAAGTACCTTTTCCCGGCTCGCCCCTCCCCCACCTCTCAGGATCCGCTCCAACGTTCATTTCCACCATCTGTAAGTCAGTCGAGCTCACACACTAACACACACACACACTCACACACCCTCTGAAAACCATCCATACAGCCGTGTGATTGGCCGGCTGTGTGGAGGCGAGGGAAGAACTCCTCTTCCTGTTGTTTTTCACCATTCAATCGATTCTCATATTAATCACGTTTTTTTTAGGACGATTATAAAAAATCAATATTTAAAACATAAAATACATTAAATTATATGATTAAAAATCTATATTTTGTATTTTTTGCGGTGGAGTCAAGCAACGACGACATATCCTTTTCTGGAAAAAGCGTTTTCCTCTTGAGAGCCTTTTCATTAAAAATAAATCTATAAAGTGAAATGTTTGCAGTGATTGTTGAAATGAAACACGTTGTTCTTTGAAAGTGCTCCTCGTTATGATTCTTAACCATCATGACCAATCACCTCTGAGTGTGATGCCTGTTTGTCTCTGCAGGAGAAGCCAACGAACAGCTGCCGATATACAAGGTAGACTGTCTCTCTTTACCTGGTTAACACTCATGAGTATGGATCCTTCCTGGAGATATGATATCCAGCTGTTTTCTCTGCAGGCAGAAGGAGTGTTAACACTGAAGCTGGGCTCCATCAAAGCCCCTCGCCATCAGAGCAGTGGACAGGTCCTGTCTATGGATTGGTTGCCTGAAAAGCCACACAACATAATGGCTATTGGATTTTATGATGGTATGAATTGATTTTTTTTTTTTCAGAGATGTTCTTAATAATTGGTTCAGTGTTTGAAAGAACAAACAAATGAATCTCCTCTGGTTTTCTATATATATATATATATATATATATATATATATATATATATATATATATGTGTGTGTGTGTGTGTGTGTGTGTGTGTGTGTGTGTGTGTGTATATATACAGTATATATATATGTGTATATATATATACAGTATGTATATATATATATATATATATATATATATATATATATACAGTATATATATATATATATATATATATATATATATATGTGTGTGTGTGTGTGTGTGTGTGTGTGTGTATATATATATGTATATACACATATATATATAAAATATATATAATATAATATAAAAAAATATATATATATATAATTTTGTATTATTATATATTTTCATATTTATATATATATATATATTAAAATATATTTGTTTAATAAAAGATATATATTTATTTATATATAAATAAAAACATATTTAATAATATATATATTATTAAATATTTATATATATATATATATATATACATTTATTTATTTTTATAAAATATATTTGTATGTAGATATATATAGATCTATTAGATTATAGATTAGATTATAGATTTATTTTATTTTATATATATATTTAAATAAATATTTCTTTTTTATAAAATAATAATATATATATACATCAGTGTCTTTCTGAGCTAGTTTAAAAAATATGAATTCCGATGTGTCGCTGTCTGAAAAGCGGGTGTTTTGTGTCATATTCTCCACATCCAGGTGTCGTCGGTCTGTGGGATCTGGCCACCAAGTCCGCTCTGCTGCGAGTCCGTGAGTTTGAGTCCCTCAGCCTGCTGCCGTACCGATGCCTCCTGGCTCATGACAACGCCGTCCGGGCGCTGGCCTTCTGCCCCGCCTCCAGGTACGCATGTTCACGATCTCACCTGCATGCTGATGATGTCACGTTCGTCATCATGTGAATATATATATATATATATATATATATATATATATGAATATGTAGTGCTGGGCAGTATACCGGTTCATACCGAATACCGGTGTTTTTTTTTTTATGATATGAATCTTTCATATACCCCAATACCGGTGAGTGTGTAGCGTATGAACGTCGGGAACGCAGAGCGGCGGAATGTCGCGCCGCCGGACATGGTTTGAGAGGGGGCTGTTTAGCAGCTGCACCAAACAAGCAGCATGCGAGAGCACAGCCTGTGTTGAGCGTACGATGCGGTGAAAAAATGGATAAACACGTGTTTATCCATTTTTTTTTTGTCGAAACTTTCGCCGAAAGTTCAGAACGAGCAAGCAGTGAAACAGAAGAACTTGTACCGAAAAGAGGAGCCGTGTCTGTTGTTTGGAAATTCGTCGGCTTTAAAAAATCCGACGTCGAACAAACAACAATATTCTGCAAATGCCGTCGGGCTAAAGCTGTAGCCGCAGTTGGCACTGCGGGAGAAAAGACGGGTCAAATGTCACTCAAAGACGCGTTTGCTAGGGGGACTGCCTACGACAAGAAAAGCAAACGGTGGAACTATTTATTTTTTCTATTTATTTGGTTCAATATTATTTATGGAGTTGCCTTAATTTATGTTCAGTGGATAAAGAAGTCTTCATTTTGCAGTTACAGGAGATGTATTGTTTACATTGTGTAGCCAGTTGGTTTACAAAAGATGTTTTTTCAAGTTGCAAAACTTGCACAATAAATGGTTCTATATTTTGACTGCAACAGTCATGCATTCTGATTCCTTCACATCTTTAATACTAGTGTGGACATTAATGTTTTTCTACAATATTCACTCCTCAAGACAGTAAAATATGTCATTCCAAGCCAATTTACTGCAGAAACTATTCTCTAAATTATTAGAAAATGAGGTTAACACCCAGTCGTGCTTGAAAATAAAAAAAATACCCTCAAATACCGTGAAACCGATATAATTTTGAAAAATACCGTGAAATTTTTGGTCATACCGCCCAGCACTATGAATATGTGTTGGAGGAGAACTTTATCATAGTTTAAGGTTCCACACATTTTCTATTACTATTATTATTATATGTACTAGAGTTGGGCGGTATCCAAATTTTGATACCGTCAAACCTCCTCCCTATTTTACCCCGGTATACGGCATTACCGTGACTAATTAAAAATTATGACGTAAGGCTCAGACGACGTCACCAAACTCATTAGAGTTTAGCTTCTCTGCCCGAGCCCGACCCGAACCCGGCCCCTAATCTGAGGAGAAGGCTAGGCATAAACATTAAATATTGGTTATATGTTTAGCAGAGTAGGTCTACGTAAGAAATGTGTACAAAGTTAGACAAAGTAATAAAAAAAAGACGCTACACATCGTGCGCACGCATCATTCATAACGGTTCCGCTCTGTGCAGCTAAATCAAAGAATAAAGGAGTTACGCTAAAGTGCAACATGGAACTTGGAGACATAAAGGATCAATTAAAAACGGGACAATAACGTTGAGCAAGTCATCAGGAAAGTCCGAGGTACGGGATCATGTTAAGTGACTAGTGGGAGAAGGCGATAACATACGTGTCGGCTTTGTCCAGTCATATCCTAATCGCGGCGGCACTAACGTAGCCTATAAAATTTGTATATTTATATTTTTGTGACTGAGTAGCGGTGCAGCCGCACCCCCACTTCCCACGGATATGCACATACAACAGCCTCATGCATGAAAAATAATTGTCGGGTTCGGGTTCGGACAGAACGTGCACGGACTCGGGTCGGGTCGGGCTTGATTTTCTGGGCCCGAACTAAGCTCTACTTGTCATTAGGTCGGAACCCGGAATCCTGCCAAACTGCAGAAGTCGTGTTCTTCTTTGAGACCAGGTCACTCGGTGCACGACTCGCCATCCCTCTCTCTCTCTCTCTCTCTCTCTCTCTCTCTCTCTCTCTCTCTCTCTCTCTCTCTCTCTCTCTCTCTCTCTTTCTCTCTCTGTCTCTCTCTCTCTCTCTCTCTCTCTCTCTCTCTCTCTCTCTCTCTCTCCTATATAAGTGCATTGCATTTTTTTAATGACGGTATTGAAACTGATACCGTTGCTGTTACCGCCTGATACCCTGATACCGTATTACCGCCCAAGCCTAATATGTACACACATATATGTAAATAAATATATATATTTAATCCTTGATATATTCTTACGGTGATAGTAGGCTGACTTTGTAATTGGCTGTTGATGTTGACTCCTCCCTAGAGGACTGTATAGTGAGCTCATGTGTAAACTGAAAAACATTTTCTCTGCTCCGTTAATCACGTCACATTACCAACAGACCATCCATAATAAATAATACAGACATATCTTCTGTGATAAACACATATTATAAGCTCCTTTGTTCCCCTGGTAAGCAGTGATGCCAAGGGCTTTTATTTTTTACATTTTTTTCATTCAAATTGTTTTTGGAGTATATTATACAGCACAAAAATATATACATCATTTACCTTTTCTTTACATTTTTTTAAAAATAATTTGTATACTAGGGCTGTTATTTTGAAAGTTAAGAACGGAATACAAAGCCATTTAATAAGCGTGTTTTCCCAAATGAATTAATGCATTATGGGTAATTTGTGATGATGCGGTGCTTACGAGATTGTCTCAGTCATGCTGCTCTGTCACGTCAGAGCAGTGCATGATGGTCTGTAACGCTCCATTAGTGACCATCAGTTGTGCATTTCTTTTTCAACCATGTCGGGTCTTATCATACTCAGTAAACGGATCTGTTTGTGTGTTCGAGATGAATCTTGTGTAAAAACCTGAATTTGAACCTCGTAACGAGAGAAGACGAATAGTCGGAGAACCGGAGACTCGAGAGGACACGTATCTTGTCTGGATCGCTGCTCTCTGATCACACAGCCATCTCTCTCCCTCTGTTCCACTTTTCTCCTCATTTTCTCTGCCACCTGAACAGTTTGTCTTCTTTTTTCTCTCCAACATTCACTCCATTGTTTTTGTCACAATGAACGCCGTCCGTTTTGATCGCTCTGCCTTCGTTTGTTTACGGCGGACAGATGTGATCGATGTGCTGTTCAGGCCTTGCATTGCGAGTCCATTCCCATATTCATCAGAGCAGATACGAGTTCAATCCCCCCAATATATATATATATATATATATATATATATATATATATATATATATATATTTATGATCCCAAACTTTTTTTCTTCCAAAAATGTAAATAACTCCTCTTCTTCCTAGGTTTTTTATGGGGTCTTTCTTGAACCATTCTTAGTCTGGCCCCTCACCTGAGACCAATTTGCCATGGGAATCCCTACAGGAGCACAAAGCTCCAGACAACACAGCCCTCAGGGTCATAGGGACACACAAACCACTCCACCGCGTTAAGGTGATGGTTCCCGGAGAGGTTTTTTTTTTTATTCAGGGAAAACCGGAGCACCCGGAGTAAAACCTGATGATGTTAGTTAATTCACTTTTTAGGTGGGGATGGCCGAATTAATTTGATTTTTATTCAGGGAAAACCGGAGCACCCGGAGTAAAACCTGATGTTAGTTAATTCACTTTTAAGGTGGGGATGGCCAAATTAAATATTTTTGATTCAGGGAAAACCGGTGCAGTCTGAGGGCCTCCCGCTCTCTGCAGTCGGCCTCCATCTGTGCCCTCACTGCGGCACACTTCGCCCTCAGAGCTTTTAACTTGTCGGCTCTCTTGGAGAGCTTCTGGACTTCCTTACGAAGCTTCTCGTTCTCCCGCTTGATGTCGTCCTTCTCCCTCCTCAGGGAGTCGTACAGTATGGTCAGAGCTTTTTCGTCCTTGAGAACCATCATGAGCTCTGCAGCCTGACTCCGCAGATCGTTGTTTTCTCGGCTGAGGGCCTCGTTCTTGCACTTCATGGCGTGGTGTTCGGCCTCCATGGCTTGTTGGTCCGGGGTCGTTTTCTGCAGCTGCTCCAGCTGTTTCTGCAGAGTGTTGTTCTCCTTTGTGAGAACCTCACTCTCCTCCGTCATGGATTCATAGTTGACCTTAAACCCGTTCAGGAGTGTGAGTTGTTGGTTCACACTCTGGACTTCTGCAGCGATGCTGTCCATCTGCAGCTTCATGGCGTCCATCTGTTCCTCCAGCTTCTCGTTCTTGATCTCAAAGTCGTCTGTGATGATGAGCGTCATGCAGGCTTCAAATTGTTGTTCTATTAGGACTTTGTTTTCTGCCGCCAAGGACTTCTCTTCATCTTTCAGTTTAGTGTGAAGTTCTTGCTGGTGGTCCATGAATAAGAGCTTCTCTTTGACAACCAGTGTTTGCTGTCTCAGTTTTTCGTTGTATTCTTGCAGAGCTTCAATGAGCTCCTCTGTTCTGCTAAGCGACATGCGCATGTCATTGAGGCTTACACTGTCGAGCTTCCGGTTGCCGTGGCAACAATGAACTAGTTGCATTTCATGCATTTGAGACATTCTCTATTTCAACAGGGGCTCCCCAGAGTTACTGCAGGGGTCCCCGATATTATTTGATCCCAAACCTTTTTTTCAAACACAAAATGTAAATATGTCCAAAATCAATCATTACAAAGTACTGTTATACATGAACTATAGGCTGCACTACACATTATTAATGTTTAATAAGGAACACAGTTTTATATGATATGTAATAGGGGGTCCCTCAACCGGGTCTCTATAGGCCTTGGGGGTCCCTCCACCAGGTCTCTATAGACCTTGGGGGTCCCTCCACCGGGTCTCTAGAGGCCTTGGGGGTCCCTCCACCAGGTCTGTATAGGCCTTTGGGGTCCCTCCACTAGGTTTCTAGAGGCCTTGGGGGTCCCTCCACTGGATCTCTAGAGGCCTTGGGGGTCCTGAAAACCTTGAAGACCTGTTGTAAACCCATTGGATGATCACTTCCTACCATTAACGTGTCCGTCGACCTTCCTGTCAGATACTTGCTGGTGACGGCGGGGGAAGACCGCTACGTGAAGACCTGGGACCTGAGGAGACCCTACGACCCCATCACCGTTCAGAAACGCTATCTGACCACCGAGATCTACTGGCCTCTGAATGCACCAGGCCTCCTGCTGGCCCAAGAGAACGCCTACGCAGTGTAAGACCGCTTCTCGTTTTTTTGTACTTTCTAAAGTGGCGGTCTTCTCCTTTACACTCAGTCTCATCACGTCTTCTTTTGTTCTTCTTCCCTCTGTTGTTGTTGTTTTGTTTTCTAGGTTCGGCTCTCAGGGAGTTCATTACTTTGACCATCACCTGCGCCCCATCTTTGTGGTTCCTCGGACCGGCACTCTGTGGGTGAGTGGCTGTAATCCTCCACCTTCAGTCACAGATAGCGTAGCGTAGCTTATATGTAAATATCTACGTATGTTAGCGCTGCTTGTCTGTGTCTCCGTCCAGTCCATCTCCTACACCGAGTGGTTGAACAGCGTGGTGACAGCAGACAGCCTCGGGGAGGTGATGTTCTCCATCCTGCCTCACTTCGGCCTCACGCCTCAGTACATCAAACGCACGCTGGAGAGACGCTTCGTAAGTCAATATCTGTGTTTTACAGAGTCAACGTTGGGCTACAACGCTCAGGAAGACCAAAGGGAAAGCAAGCTAATTCATCAAGTTGAAAATCTTGTTGAAAGTGATTTTTCCTCGAATACAAAGTACAACATTTACATAACATAAAATGTGTCATACAAACATGAAACAGACAAAAAACAATCTATAAAAAAAGTTTGAGGAGGGACAGGAGGAAGCTTCTTTACATCATCACGTTTCATTTACATAAAGCTCATATATCAGTGTGAAATAGTCATTATCCAAATATGAATATGAGATATATTTGCATCCAAAACAATAAAACAATCCAAAACAATAACAAAATACGGGAACAATTGGTGGAGAACAAAATAACTCATAATATGACTCAGCAGTTTGTCTGTATGAACTCCTAACAATGACTAGGCTACTCCTTGTGAGTCAGCGGATCCTGGAGGATCTCCTCCCAGACCTGGATCAGGACAGATGATCTCCCTGAAGTTTAACCGCCTTGTTGTCGTGATGTTATATTATATTTTGGGAGTGGTGTATATTTGCTAATATGATCTAACATTAATGTACTCGCCTCCCCGTCTTCAGCCCGTCTATTTCACATCTCTGGTTCCTCACGATGCAACTAAAGACCAGGAGATGGGAGGAGTGGAGGGGGAGGGAGAGCAGGGAGGAGGACCGGATGCTGCATCTGAAGGAGGGAATGAGAGCGATGATGAAAACGGAGGAGGAGGAGGAGGAGGAGGAGGAGGAGGTGGAAAGGATGAATGTCCCCCTCTGCTGATCCCGACGTACACAGAGGCCGTGAAGAGATACTGCCTCCATCACACAGACGCCGATATGGTGGGTTCATTCATCCAAATATATATATATATATATATATATATATATATATATATATATATATACACTTAATGTAACGATATCTAACAACCCTCCGACTTCCAGCGGACGTTTACAGGCAGCGACAAGCGAGCATGTTGGAAACGCATGAGAGACACCGAATTGAAGGCAAAGCTGAACATGGACGAGATGCCATTGGCAGCACTACACAAGGTACACACACACACACACACACACACACACACACACACATACACACACACACACTGTTGCTACAACACCCTCTCCTTCCTCTCCTCCCTCTCCTCCTTCTCCTCCCCTCCCTCCCCTCCCTCTCCTCCCTCCCCTCCCTCCCCTCCCTCTCCTTCCTCTCCTCCTTCTCCTCCCCTCCCTCTCCTTCCTCTCCTCCCTTCCCTCCTTCTCCTCCCCTCCCTCTCCTCCCTCTCCTCCCTCCCCTCCCTCCCCTCCCTCTCCTCCCTCTCCTCCCTCTCCTTCCTCTCCTCCCTCTCCTCTGATGGGCGGCTATAAAGACGGGCTGAATGTAATGATGTGTAAAATGAGAAAAATGTCACCATCGGTGGAAGGAGGGAGGGAGGGAGGGAGGGGGAGATGGAGGGCAGCCATTCGAGGATCTGATGTGCTTAATTTTTAAGAGCCGTGCCCTCTGGGATGAGATGATGGATGAACACTTCATGGGACAAACCTAAAAAAAAAAGAAGCAAAACGGCCCCGGGTTGGTCTGAGGGGGATAAATGGATTCTAACGAGGAGAATGACTCAGGAAGAGGAAGAGAGAAAGAAAACAAAAGAAGAGGAGGATTTATCATGAGGAGAGAGATAGATGATGAAGAAGGTGGCGGCGGGGATATTGACTCGCTGAGAGCGCCGGCTGACTCATTCAGAGGAGGACAGAGAGTAAGAAAGTATCAATAACCTATAATCAGAATGAATCAGACAAAGAAGTAGTCATCAAGATAAAGAAGAATCTGGCATGATGTATGTGGAGTCCCTCAGGGGTCAATTTGCGTTTCAGCGTGTAACTTTACGCTGATGACACAGCGTTCGACCCGTCCTTGTTCCTAAACCTCAAACTTTCTGGGTGGATGAGCCGATATCTTATGGGCACTAAAGGAGCTTATACATATTCATCAATCTAGATGGTTTTGAGTGTTTCATGTTGGGACTATTTTAATTCCATGTAACTACACCTCTGTGGATTTCAGTAGAAAGAAAATAGTCCCCACATGAAACTGCTCACCACCAGATCTATTATCTTTAGTAACTGGGTCAGGATCATTCCTGTTGAAGTTTTTATGGCGATATCTCCAAAATAAGATGTTCAAAGTGGATCGGAAGTGTCTTCTAACAGTCTTCCTCCTCTCCTCAGGTGCGTTTCAACCCCAACATGTGCTGCCACACCTGGGTGGTCTCTGGGGGCCGGACGGGTCTGGTCCGGCTGAACTGTCTGAGGGCCATGATCAGCACCCAGGCCAAGAAGATCATAAGTGAGAACCAGGACCAGTTCGATGCACTGTACTCCCCGAAGGACCAGGAGGAGGATGTCCAGACGCCGAAGGACGAGCTATAGCGAGAGTTCGGCTTCACGACCGAATCGGACGCTGACCTCAACGCCTCCATGGTGCCGTTTCTCACTCCGAACCAAACGTGACGGTTCATTTGCTTCCAGGAAGTTTGAGCAGCTGGCATTTAAAGTGCCTTGCTTTGACATTTAGCATTTTCCACCTATTGCTTTCATGTCGGGGGTTTTCAGTTTCTTTTATTTGGCAGTGAATGCATCGTGGACAGCAGTCCGATCTGCTGCCTTCACCGTTCTAGACTCAACTACTCTCAGGAAAAGTATTTTTTTTTAATTGATATTAACAGCAACTGAAAGTCATCCACCGTGATGTAGAAGTGTACTTCAGCACGCCGTGACATCACACCACAGTGATGATGCAGCGTTTGTTTGGTTTACTAAAGAAGAGAATGCATTCAAAATGTCAACAAAGAAAGCGTCCTTTTTTCCCCACTTCCATCTGTGTGAAGCCAAGCCAGCATGACTCGTCATTTTTCCACGTCTCACCGGTAGGTTCTCAAAATTAGTAGCGAGTCGCAAAAGGTGATCAATAACTGGTACGTTATTTTAGCAAAGTTTTGATTCTGTAATCGGTAAAACATTCCACTGCTGTTTTTTTCTGTTTGTGTCTTCAGATTTGTGGCTGTTACTCGCAATAACTAGCGGCAACGAGAACTCTGGCAACGGGTTGGTCAGCAATCATTAAACTTCACGTCTCTTTTTAACAGTGAAAGATGCACATTCTGATTTTGTCCTCCACCTCACTGTTGGTGTTTTAAAACTTGGCGACTTGGAAGCTGGGAAAAATTTGCATTTTTTAAAGGAATAGAAAAATATTAAATTGTATTTAGCAATCGCCTCCAGAGGCTCTCTACCGTTTTCTCTCACACCTTTGTATCAAGCTTTCAGAAAGGCGGAGTCACACGTTTGTATCAAGCTTTCAGAAGGGCGGAGTCACACGTTTGTATCGAGCTTTCAGAAGGGCGGAGTCACACGTTTGTATCAAGCTTTCAGAAAGGCGGAGTCACACGTTTTGAGCGTATCGGCGCAAACAGCTTTTGATTCAGTCGACATCGAAAACGTTAATAAAACATCTAAAAGCCGTGGAAGACTTTGTCATGTGCACAAGAAATCACTGGTGATTTTAACCTTTTTTGTCCTTCATCCAACTCTGTTTTACACTAAAATGCTTGACTTTTTCAGGCAAAATGTTTCCCAAACCCTTTTGGGAACACAGAGAGCCTGTGGAGGTGATAAATATCTATAATTTGTATTATTTGGGGCCGAACTATTCCTGCAAGGTGATTTTTTTTGCTGCTGTAGTTTTGTAATTTATAGATTTCTCTTTTATCAACTCAAGCTCTTAACTGAGAGGAAATACTTGAATTTTGATGGTGTAATGTTTCCGAATGAAAACTTTAGGTCTTTTTTCATTGTTTCTTTTTTTAGTTGGTTTATTCCTGGTGTTGTTCTGATGATTCAAACATTTAGATTCATTATTAAATTAGAGCAGCTGCGGTATTGTGACACGACCTAATTTATTTTCAGCGTCATTTGGAAAATGTTCTGGTTTACAGACGCAGCTGTCTCCGTTTTTAGAGGTTTTCTAAAACGTGATTTTGCTCTAAGTTCAATTACTGGTTTGAAAATGTCGGTTTGGGGGGTTTTTTGGCGGGCGTTTGTAACTTATTTACAAATGTAATTGACAGTTTAAGAACAATGTTTAGTTATAATGGTAATAATAATAATCATTAACTTGTAAATCAGAAAAATCATCTTAAAAGTATAAAAATGTACAGCGCTGACTCTTGTTTTGCTCTGTCGCTATTTTTTTTAATTTTATGTATAATAAAAGGTTTTGTAGTAAAAAAAAAAATATCTGAGCAATTATTAAAGTCGTCAGAAACAATCTTAGCGACTTTTTCTGGGGTGTCCGATCATAACGCATGATCTTCTGCCAATGACATCTTTTCTTTCTCGACACCTGAACTTGTGTTGCTGAAACAACAAATTTCTACCAAAAGGTCGGACTTGTATTTTTGTAGTTTATGTAAGAAAAGGTCGATACTTTGCATCTGTGTAACGATACAATATAACCACGCAAAATATTGTGAGACTATGCTGTATTATTTTTACCCCAGCCCTTTTTATTAGGATTATTTTTTATCAAAAGCTAAATATAAAATATTCTGACCTCTCACATCGAGTCTCGAGAATAATCACGCCTCGGTCCATCGTCTGCAATCTTTTATTTCACGTTACAAAAAACCTTTGCCACACATAAAAATGAAATATCAAACATCACAGATGTGACGTGGATTTATACAACACCACATGGACAAAGAGGGCCGATTGTACAAGGGGAGGGAAACGTATTCACACAAGTTCACACAAAACCACACAGAAAAACACCATATCTGAGGTATTCACGACAGTCACACACAGACGATACGAGACGGAGCATTCTCAGACATCACTCCTCCGATGGACGGGACAACGCAATGAAGTGCGAAGAAAGACTTTGGCTCCGGTGTAACCACGGCAACCTCCAGAGGAGAACTTCGGTATGCATGAATATCAAAACTAGAACAGTAAAATGCATTGGTCTTTATTACATTCACATTGTTTAAACTTAGAGCTCATTTTTGCATCATTTTAAAAGGAAAATGTATTTAAATAGACAGGATCTCCTTAAAAATTGGTGAAAATATAGAATTTGAAAGAAGATATATTTCCTTTAGATAAATCCTCCACATTGGTGTTTCCACTTATTCCGATTGGCAGTTGAACGAGGAGCTTCTTACCATATGTGATATTGAATAACAGCTAACAACCATGCAAGCGTTTTTGGGTCTGAATGGGCGTCGTCCTTCCATCGACACCTATAGGAGCTGCGAAACATTACAGGCATGTCAGCTGACTCGCTGGCTTTTTCTCATTTGCAACATGATTCTGTGAACTCGAGTCCGAAGTGTCAACTGATACGTGGCTGGTTTTTCGTGGTCCCCAAAAGTTCTGATGATGTTAATGACACCAGAGAATTCATTACTTTGAAAAAAAAACAGATTGCGTTGGGTTGCATTAAATGACGGGATGTTTTTTCGGTTTGAGTTTTATTTTATTGCAGAAAATAAACTCAGTGTGATACTTCCGCGTTTAGTTCAGGATTATTTGCAGCGTGAGAAAATTCTGTCGCATTTAATCTTGAACTACGGACATGTTAAAGTACGGTATTTACTGACAAATTTGATATTGTGAAAAAACAATAGGATCTGACCTCCGTTTGGTGACATGCTAGGCAGGCGGGGCGTAGCGATCGGAGGAGCCAATTTTTACCACTCTTTCTTGCTACAAGCATTGCCAGTCACAAGTCTTGATTGCTCGTGAGGACGTACGATACCTCTTGGGGGTTTTTATCTTTACAAATCCAGCGTTCTCCAGAGCCACCCGACTTACTACAAGGATGGATGGGCGGCCGGCTAGAGGGCATGTAGCAGACGGATGAGTTAACACTGAAGCTCCAGCAGGACTCGGATGAGACTGATGACGCGTGAAGCCCAAATTAATGTCCAACCGAAGGACTCTGGATTTCTGCTTGGCGTGGAAGGAGCTGAATGGTGCCCCCTGTGAGGCTGACTCTTCTGATTGAGCCACAATTTAAAGCAAGCATGCCTGCACTGTGAAATGAACTACCTGCAAAAGAAAATAGCCCTTAATGACTTCAGTTTTCAGGCTGTCAGGATCTTAAGCAACATCTCAACCAATCCTTCCAAATAATCTAATGTCTTACCCTCTGAAATGAGACTCCTCGTCTTTGGCGTGATGTTATCATACAAGGCAAAGTATGGTCAACATTTAGCTTGTCTTTCGTCAGAGATCGCAGTGTCTGCATATGAGCTTATGTGGAGAAAAACGTGTTGCATATTCATGTCTGGCTTTTAGTGGGAAGCAGGTCGATGGACGGAGATGGCAGTGAGCCGCAGAGCGGGCGTCCGGCGGTCGAAGTTTAGACACTAAAGTCATCCATGTGTTTGTGGTAGAACATGACATCAGGCGCTCCATGCTATCCGTTAATATATTCGGTTAGATTTGTCATTACTATAGTGTGTAAAAACGGATTTTCAGGGAAGTTACTGTAAAAAGTAAGTAGCAGCCCTGAAACTGGAAAGTGTGTCCTTCGTTTACACAAAATACTAAAAATCAGGCAGTTTTGTTTTCAACCGGCTACTTTGATCCCGCTGCAATAAAACCCTAAAATCTCACAAAATAGTTGCATAATTTTACTTGCATTACTTGAATTGATTTCTTTACAAGCCCTGCCCCTTATATGCAGCATGTTTGCAGGACGCCGTTCCAAACTCCTCGCGTGTTAGCGTGTTTTGGTAAAAGCTCCATGCAAACTTAAGGACTAGAGCACTTATAATGCACCCCTTTTATCTTGAAGAGTGACTTTAGTGGAGGACCTCAACGTCTTGGCTCCGTGGTAACATGGAGCTCCGGTGTCGGCACTCTACGACCAACACATGGATGATTTTGCCGTCGTGTGACTTTAATGGCACAAATCTACCAAAATAAAATGCTCTTCCTGCTCCGTTGGCAGGCGGCGGCGTTGTGAGCTCCAGCTCACCCAGAGACCATGATACAATAATGCCTGCTGTTTCACGTTTCCTGTTGGGGGGGGGGGGGGGGGGACCAGGATCAGTCGCTAGGGTCCTGGCAGTAGGAGCAGTGGCTCATGTCTTCGTGGTAGAGCTCCACCTGGATGGTGATGCTGTGGAAACCGAACTTGGCGTGGAGCAGGTCCGTGGCCTCCTGCAGCACCGACTGGGCATCGGCGCCCTCCTCTGGTGGGACGAAGGGAGAAAACAAACACAGTGAGTCCTCTCATCTCGTCTCTACGTCCTGTCCGTCTCGTTAAAGTAGATCAACGTTACCTATGGCCACGTGGACGGAGACCAGAGACTGACCCAGAGTCAGAGCCCAGAGGTGCAGCGAGTGCATGGACTTCACCGCCGTCACCGACAGCAGCACCTCCTTCACCGAGTTGAACTCTATTCCTTTAGGAGAGCCTGAAAAACGATCATTCATATGGGACAGTAAACGCCTCGTCATCGTGTTTTTAATTTGCACCAAAAGGTTGAATTCTCGTAGCACAGTTTCAGGTAATCTGTGATGTATATTTTACCCATCAAGAGGTACATATAAAGGTTAAGAATCCTAGAAAATGAATTCCACCCGCCTTGGCGCCCCCCTGAATGTGTGGCCGCCAATCTAGGCCTACCCCTTTTATGGGCCGGGGGAAAAAAGCCCAAAAGCATGCTGGCCCACCGGGAAAACGCCCGCTATGCCAGATTGCGAATGTTTTTGGGGGGGTCATCCTGGGGGAGTTCACACGTGTCCAAACGAGCAACAGCGCCACCCTGATGCACCTGTATGTAATTCGATGTGAGCTACTAAAAGCCACGTTCGTCACATTAAAACTACGCTGCTAGAGGGACTCGAGTCGCGACCTTTGACCTTGTCCTATCAGGTTGAGACTCGACAGCTTATGATCGCGGCTGCAGGCGAGGTTATTAATATCCCTTCAGCTGCACGAGCCGCCGTAAAGGTTAATGTGCGTAGCATTGGACCTCAGCACCGAGCCTGGAGAATACCTTCCATGAGAATTCTTGAACCGGAGAATACCTTCCATGAGAATCCGGAAGACGTCTCTGAGGATGGTGACGGTGGTGCAGAGGACGAAGATAGAGAACAGGAACGTACAGATGGGATCCGCCACTTTGTACTCGGGCTGGAAGCCAGAGAAGACACATCAGATGGTGTTTTTCCACACAGTCGCCGGCCATTAGGACAACCCCCCCACCCCCGGGGCAAAAAGAGAAGGGAACATCTTGAATGATGGCGGACACATTTAACCCTTTCATCCTAAATACTCGGGATTAGCATGATGCTTCTAAGTTACTGGGTTATTTTGTGTTAAAGGTTGATTTACAGAGAATATTCAGGTTAAATGCAATAAAAAAATACTACATCCATTAAAATGTAAAAATGATTAACAAGATTCTGTCAAATCAGGTCAAATGACATCACTAAGGACGATCGGATCATTGGATTTTTACATGTAAAGCGCCAAATATCGGCAAAACGGACATTTTGGTCTCACCCTAACGAGAATTTGATCTTATATCTGACCCGAATGTAGATGACGGTCGCCGCCACCATGACGCCGACGCTCTGCAGCAGGTCTCCCACCACGTGGATGAAGGCGGCGCGGACGCTCGTGTTGTCGTGGGCGCCCAGCAGCGCGTGGGAGTGTCCGTGGGCGGCGGGGCTCTGGCCGGCCTCGTCGATCTGCCGGTAGCCGCTGCCGTGAGCGTGGAAGGTGGTGGAGTGATGGAGGATGTAGGCCATGCTGCAGTAAGGAAAGAGGTGCTAAAGTCGTGTATATCTCATTATACAGGGTTCATATAGGTGCTGGAAATCCTTGAAAACACTTGAATGTCGGTGCTTGAAAACAGCATTTTCACATTTCTTTATGAAAAATGACTTTTGATGATGAACAGATGATGAAAATAGTTGGTGATTATATTTCTGTGGATCTGTTAGTGGAATTAGTTTTCCTTTCATTTGTGGTCCTTCTGTAAAAAGCTGTCTCCAAACATCATGTTGGTTGTTTAGAGGACAATAACATCTCATTTAATGTGATGAACAAGTGACATAATAAGTAGACTGAATACTGACCATTGGATTGATACAAATATGGAGTTTACCACAGCTGGAAGGGGCTGGAAAAGCATTGAAATGCACCTGGAAATGCTTGGAAAGTGCTTGAATTTGACTTTTGAGAAGGTGGAGCCCTGATTATAGCGACGTAATGAACACTCACATTATATTGACGATGACGGCGCAGCCGGAGGTGACCAGCATCACGTGGCCGTCAATCTCGTAGTCGTTGCGTACGATCCTCTCGATGGCCAAGTAGACCAGAGCGCCCGTCACGATCCAGATGGAGATAACGGAGACGAACGCCCCGAGGATCTCTGAGGGGAGACGAGAGGAATTACCTCCGTTCAGAAACGCAGTTCATCACGCTCTTTATCTTGCAGTCCGTCCATCCATCCATCCATCCATCCATCCGTCCATCCATCCATCCATCCATCCATCCCTGCTTCTCACCTGATCGGTGCCAACCAAAGTTCATGGTTTTGGTGGGTGGTCTGGAGGAGATCCACAGGGAGAACAGGCTCACCATCATGCTGCCGAAGTCTGTCAGGAGATGTGCGGCGTCGGTCATGATGGCCAGGCTGTGGGCCAGGTAGCCTCCTGCAGAAACACCCATGTTACTGTCTGGTCTGAAAGGTGAAGCCATTTGCATTATTTCTAATGGCCATTAGGGGGCGACTCCTCTGGTTGTAAATATCAACGTCTATGACAAAATTACTTCTCACTTCATTATATCAGTAAACATCGTAAACGTGAGTTTACGGTTTCAATCGCTAGTTTCGAGTCTTCTTTAGGAGCGTTTAGTAAATTATGG
>NC_139927.1:3126039-3148539 GCF_963514095.1 Eutrigla gurnardus
TCTCTATATATCTCTCTCTCTCTCGTCCTCATGCACACGCACACGCGCGTGCATGAGAAGGAGGCCCCAACACGTCCGCAGCAGCAGCAGCCTGATAATAACGGAACTGATCGGGCTGGTTTATTTTATTTTTATTCTCGTCTCGCGCTCACGAAGCGGAACAGTTTTCTGAAAAGTGAGAAACAGCTGAGACGAGAGCGTGAAATAGTTCATGGATTAGATGAATATCATGGAGGCCCGCTGGTGATATTATAAATATATATAAATATATAAAAGAAAGGAGAAATAATATTTCCAAAATGAAACCATGCAGGTGTGTTTCTGCAGCAAACTGAGGGTCTGATGCACAATGTTGTTGCAGAGAGAAAAAAAACGTATTTATTTGCGATATTTGGTGACGAAATGATAATAAATAAAGATATAGATAATAAATGATAAACGTGTTTCTTTTTATTTTACTTTATGGCATTTTCCTTATTAAGATGAAATTAACACGTATTATTTGGAGCATGTTTTTAAGACGTTTAAGATGAATAATATATAATTATTCTGTCCACGCGTTCATTTGATCTAAAAAATGTTTTTGTTTAATTTTGTATTTATTTTTTAGATATATGTTTTATAGTTATTATTGTATTTTACAGGCCGATCATTTATTTCCTGAAAAAAAGCGCTTCACCAAATGTGTTCTCTTCCAGATGAAACAACCCGGGTCTAAGTCGTGGTGCCTTCAGGTGCAGGTGCACAAACGCCCCTCCGTGTATATTCACGGTGTGCCGTTAATCCCGGTGCTCTCCTGCAGACAGCGAGCCGCTCCTCGGCCCCCTAATGACGGATGATGAGTGTGTAGCATTGCTCAGTGAACTGGCCCCGGAGCCATTTGTCACGGCCTGTCCAAAAGCAAGCCAAGCATGGAAATGAATTTGCTCATTGACATAAAACACAGCGGCGGCCTGCTTCACATGCACCACGGTAACGGCCGCGTGACACGCGCACGAGCACGTATGCAGCAACAACTGCACACAAAAAGAATAAAAGAAGCACTTTCATTGAACTTCATCATGAAATAGTAGATGTTGTTGAATTAAATTGCATAAATGAACATCGGGCTCGTGCAGGTGACTCGCGAGGAACCCACCTTTGTAGTTTTAGAGAATACATCTTCGCGCTCTTCTCGTGGATCAGCTGAGATTTCTCCGAATTTGCAGCGTTATTATCCATTTAATCAGCCGGCAGTCAGTCGGTGTCCCGTCTGAGATTTAAAAAAAATAAAATAAAAAGAAGAAGTGAAGGGTTTTATTTGTATTTTTGAGGGGGGAGGGGGAGTAGCTGCAGGAGTTTGCCCGGGATGAGTCTTCAAGGTCCGGCTCCCAGATCTTCACTCGACGCGGAGGATTGAAGTCATGATCCGAGACCAGGTTTCAGGTTTCTCTGTGGAGCAGCGACACTTTCAGAACAAACGGGAGAATTCCTTCATTGCGGTCGGCGAGAGAGGAGGAGGAGGAGGAGGAGGAGGAGGAGGAAACCACATGCGGAGTTTTCTTCTTTCTGAGGGAGGTTTCGTGATTCGGTGGGAGTTTGTGTGTGTAGCCTCGAACACGGAGCTGTGCCTCGAACACGCTGCGGCTGCTCTCAGCGGACAGACACGAGCCTGACTGATGATCAGCCGAGCTGCGCGCGAGACCCCCGGTGGGCGCGAGCTATCAATATGACCGGAGATCGATTCATCCGCAGAAAATACAGAGAAATGTGTTTTCACAACAATCAGAAGAATCGATGTTTTGTGTTAAATGGGACTGTAAACATATTTATGAAACGTGTCAGTGATAAACTTCTGTTATTCATATAAATAAATATTTAATTCTTTTTTTTTACACACAATTTTACAGTGGCGTTGCTGATATTCAGGGCGGATTTCAAATTTGGATATTTTTACTTATAAAAGTATAAAAGCCGATTTATGCAACGTATTGATAAAAAAAGATAAATATATCATACGGGCTGAATTGGAGAACAATTAACCTGCTAATGATATTTAGGATGGTCAGAAAAATGTCTAAAAAATCTGTCTTTCAAAAAAAAGAGAAAAATAATTCTCAAACTAAAATCAGTATTATTGTTTATAGGTATAACTAGATATAGGCCTATGTCAGTTTAAAATAGACCGATTTATGACAATTACAAAAATCACAATATGCAGCCAAAAAAACTGAAAGGTGAGTAAGATCCATATAAACGATAAAAAAAAAATATCACGCATAAAAGTATGGAATGTTCCACGTCTTCATATTTGTGTTAAAAATAAAGCTTCATTTAGTTACGGATGTTCAATATAAAATGCAGTTTGAATTGTGGCTTTTAAAGACTGAGATGTAAACAAGTCAGCAGTTGGTTGTTGACTGAATGTATATGAAATATTAGATTATAAGATAGGTCTGGGTGAGACTATTTATGGGGGGTCTGGTGGTTCTCCTCCTGGACCTACACCAGGAGGACTCGAGACCGGTACCGTTGGAAAGCTCGTAACCGAAAATGGGTACACACTCGGATTGGAGTCGCTCGTTTTTTCATCTTTCACCAGGACAGTCTGTTGCATTCAGAGTCCGGTGGGACAAACATAAATTTGGTCAATCTTCATCATTTTTTTACTTGGTTTATGAAGTTGTTTTTGAGAAGTAAGGCCAAATAACTACTATACTCTTTGGTAACGTTAGCCTACTTGTCACTTCTCAACAACATCACAAAAACACCTAGCCCTTATTACGTGCTGAATGTTGATTAAATCGCCATATCGTGTTGTTATATGATAGAATTTTCATAATTAGCTGAAAAGAAACTATATGTGGTCCCTATTTAGACTTATTTTTTTTATTTTGGCATCCGTGTTAACACAATCAATTAGTGGATTTAAATTGTTCCACGGTTGTGGCAAACATGTTGTGAATAAAACGGTATCAACGTCACTACCATGACCTATTGCACATTGCCTGAGCTGCAACTCTACGTGACAGCACAGCTAAGACATTTTTTTTTATTTATTATTTTTATTTTACTATAATACACCCCACGTTTGTCAAAAGAAGCGTGAATTATGAGCGATCGTCATTTTTCCCGATTACCAAAAACACAACATCGGTGTACGCCTCCTGACGTCATGACGCTGCCTGTGTTTGGTTTCCGCGCCGCGCTGACAACAGTAGTAGCAGCCGACATGGCAACGGCCAGCAGCGAGTGTGATGTTAAACCGGACGAGCAGCCGACAGAGGAGGGCATGGAGGCGGACCGGTCCATGTCGAGGTCCGACAGGTAAACAATTAATACATTAATACATACATAAATACGTGAGAAGGTGAATGTCGGCACGAGCCAGAACAAAACGGCTCACGTTAGTTAGCTAGCTAGCAGCTAGCTTCCAGAGTCATACCCACGCATTGTGTTGGCGTGGCTGCGGCCAACAAAAGACATACAGGACGAAGATGAATTAAATTAAAGTACTATTAAAAAACAACTCCAGATGCTGTGTGGCGAAATCATAAATCGTTTTCTGTGTTTTACCTAGCTACATCGGCTAACTAGAGCTACCGTCCTCTGGCGTCTCTTACGGTCCCTTCTACTGTTTACGGAGCGCTTCACGCCAGACTTCTGTGACAAAATACGAAAAACAGACGTCACGTCGTTGTCAAGTGTTTATAATCGACGTGAACTTGCTTTGACGGCGTTTTACAGTCACCTGGTCTGTTCGGCACAGCTAAGCACGACCTGCATATAAGCTGCTTTGTGTGAATACTGTTCTAATGAAGAGAGGTGGTGGGTGATAACGGGGGGGGCACCGACGTGTTTTTCCTCCGTAGCACCGAGGTTGTGTGGAGGATCAGGTGTCTGACCGGATGCTCACCTGGTTGTGTGCAGGAGGATATCCTGCAGATGGGAACGGCAACATCTGCCCCTGCAGCTTATCTCTGAGTATTACGGTAGTACATTTCACACAGGGGTTATGCTGCATTTCTCACGTCCATAATCAAGCCTATTTAAAAACATTTAATAAAAGGTAAGCAGTGTACATTTTTGCTTGGATGAAGATTAAAGAAGCATCAAACCTGAACTCAACAAATAGCTGCTGAATTGTGGGTAAGAGTGAGAAACCTGTTAATGAAGGCACTGCACCTTTTTACTACAGACTTAGTCTAATAAACATATTATTAATATTTTTTAAAAATCAGTTGTTGAGTGTCAAAATGAAGCAGGAATACAGTGTTTACATTGAGGATCTATTATTGCAGCAACCTTTTTTTCATCAGAGATGTCACTAGTTATTAAGAAAGCATACCTTTTAGATAATTATTTCTTCAACAAGTCACGCAATTAAGTCGGTGACAAGCTTATATTTGCATCCCACTTTTTGACTTAATAAAGTTCCAACTATTACAGATGTCACTGAATGTGCCGGCCACATGATGACAGCCTTACTCATGTGAATGGTGGCCTCCTCCTTGTGCCTTGCTGTCTCCGGGGCAGCGGTGTGATTTCCTGGGGAGGGCTGGCAAGTGCCCCCTTCCTCCCCCTCAGCCACACCGACAGCAGAGACCTCACTGTGGGGAGAAGAGTTCAGAGAGAGACGCTGAAGAGCATCGACTCCCTCTCATCTCTCTGCAGGACAGCAGAACATCTGCAGCTTCACAAACGTCTAAAAATCAGAGACTCTAAATGATTACATTTGGGTGAATTAAAAAAAAAAAAGCCTCCTCTGCCCATTTATAGCCTCATATCTTTTGATTGGCTGTGTTTGATCAGAAAGGGCTTCTTTTATCTGTGAGACTTTGTGGAGCCTGCAGATACTACAGAACATTATAACTGCCTGAATACGGAGCAGCAGCACGCTGGCCAACTATGAGCTTAAAGGCATTTCTGACGGCAACAGGCAACTACAGTATAGAGAACTTAAACAGCTGACATGCAGGAAACGAGTCGCAGGGATTAAATCGGAGCAGCGTTTCGTTTTTAAATCACACTGCAGATAAATCTGTTGAACACCAGTGAGCGGAATAGAAACGTCTCTGATCTCCTCATATTGCCTTTCCCTCCAGCGGGAGTGGAGATGATTCTCTGGATGGCCTCCCCAACCGTGTCCCCCGGTGCCCTCTGACCCCGTCTTTATCGCCACGACAACGCACCACCAGCCAGTGCAAGACGGAGCCGCCGCTGCTGAGGACCAACAAGCGGACCATCTACACGGCCGGCAGACCGCCGTGGTACAACGTCACCGGGACCACGTTCAAGGAGGCCTTCGTCATCGGTGAGAGATCAGGCAAATGTTGTGAAATGAATCCCCCCCCCGACAGGGCGACATGATGTGTTCATGGACCGACGGAAAGTTGAAAATCATCTGATGATGATGTCCGTTTTACTGCTTCCTGCTGTGATAGATGGTGTCATTTTGGAAATATTTTAAATAAAACCAACTAGTGGGCTTTGGGAGTCAGAGGGTTATGAAATGCCATTGACATGACCTGTATCAAATTTGGAATATTGTGATATTTAGAATAATAAACATTGTGGAAGGGTCCAAAGGAGAAGCTTGAAGAAGAGGAGAGGTGGACAGATGAATGAACATCGGAGGCACGGAAGCGTCGTAGATATCAGAGGTTGCTTTCTATCTCTGGTTTTATTGCTAATAGAAAAGGCTGTTTTATTTGCTATAACAGGCCAGGCTTCACTGCTGGGTGACATTTATGCTGAATCTACAGGAACACATTAAATAGGATTTTTGTTTCCTTGCTTCATTTTTCAGGTCAGAACTCGTATTTCTGTGTTTCTGCTGTCGGTTGTCGTACACAGAAACGAGCAGCCTCTGCAGTGATTCTGCCTCGTGTCCCAGTCAGCAAACCCTGATCCGTCTTATCTGAGCAAAGGAAGTGCAACACGTCACCGAGAGTTGTTTATAACACAGAAGTGGCTCCGTAGGCTATTTCTGTTCCCGCGCACACACACACACACACACACACACACACACACACACACGCACCGACAAACAAACAGCCGCTGGCAGCGTGTGCGTCCGGTCTTTCACCTTCTCCTCCAGCCGGCGTGGAGCTCTGGCCCGGTTCCCGGGGTGGTTGCCCTGAAGGATGGCTGTCGTGGTCTGTAACTCAGGAGGTCGGGTGAGGCCGAGCGGGGCCCAGACTTAAACTGTCTATCCCTCCACGCCTGGTGGCCGCCGCACATCCGTTCTCCTCAGTGTCTCTGAACGGCCTGAAGGGAATATTAACATCCACCTGGACTCAATGATGAACTGATTAATATTCAGTCGTCAAAGGTGTGTGTGTGTGTGTGTGTGTGTGTGTGTGTGTGTGTGTGTGTGTGTGTGTGTGTGTGTGTGTGTGTGTGTGTGTGTGTGTGTGTGTGTGTGTGTGTGTGTGTGTGTGTGTGTGTGTGTGTGTGTGTGTGTGTGTGTGTGTGTGTGTGTGTGTGTGTGTGTGTGTGTGTGTGTGTGTGTGTGTGTGTGTGTGTGTGGCGACTGCAGTGCTGCAGCAGAAACGACGAGGGTGAAAGCTGCAGGTACATTTTTCTAAATGTAGAATCACTTTCTGCTATAAGAGCAGTCAGACAGGTGTGAAGGTTACCTGAGCTCCACTCACAACCTCTACTGACTAACCACACACACACACACACACACACACATTGACTAGCCCTGAAGGTGGTTTCTTATGTCTGAAAACCGATTTAACGTCTCGAGTCTCTGAGCCCAAACGAATATACAGCCGATATACATGTAAGGATGCATCCAAGAGGAAACCTGGAAAAAACACAAATAGTGTGAAATGGCAAAAGGACAAATCTAAGTTACAAAACTGGACTGAATCTAAGGTTGGCTTCGACTGTAAATCGCTGCTCGGCAGGTTTTGGCCCCAATCGTACACGGAGACACATCATAACAGGAGCAGCCGCTTTCAAAAACATGGATTCAATCAGACGTGGAGCTCTTCATCTGCTGCTGTAGGAGGAGGAGGAGGAGGAGGAGGAGGAGGTTTTGGCTTCACGACATACTGGAAAATATCTACGTTTTTGTAATTCAAAAACACTAATATGAACTTTTCAGGGGTTTAAAAAAAAACTAAAATTGTAAACCCAAGAAGATCTGAGCCGGTGTGTCTGCCTCCGATATGACCAGTGTGTGTCGTGGGTTAATTATGCCTCTTTGGACCTGCAGATCCAAGCTGTAACTGTTGTGTTCCTCCCCTGAAGGTCTGTGTGGAGGAAGTGCTTCTGGGAAAACCACCGTAGCCAATAAGATCATCGAAGCGCTGGACGTTCCCTGGGTGGTTCTGCTCTCCATGGACTCCTTCTACAAGGTACTCCAAGGAAACTCATTTACAGCACAAATAAAAGCTCGCAGCAGGTTCTTCAATCCATTCAGTCATATTTCAGATACATGCTCGGCCTGTTATGCCCTGGGGTTTACTCAGTACTTAATTAGCTTTTGATTTTATGACATCATCAGGTCTAAATATTCTTCTATTCTACTAAAAATCAACCTCTCTCTACCTCCACGTACATGATTAGTTGCTGATTGCTGCACCGATAAACGATTGAACACAGTAGTTCATATCAATTCGACCGCCGCTCCTCCGAGACGGGAGAGGTCGATGGTTTCACTGCAGAGTCCATCATGTCAGCATGTGGCTGTAGATCAGACCTGGTTGTTGTAGTCCGGACGCTGGCCAGTAAATCACAGCCTCACTCTGACGGGAGTTACGTTAAAACACACATCAATATGTGTGCCTTTAAAAAGCCATTCAGATGACATGAAACGATGGATCTTCTCTCCGTCTTTGTTCAGGTGTTGAATAAAGAAGAGCAGGAGCTCGCCGCCAAGAACGAGTATAACTTTGATCACCCCGACGCCTTCGACTTCGAGCTGCTGGTCACCGTCCTCCGCAAGCTGAAGAAAGGGAAGAGCATCAAAGTCCCGGTGTACGACTTCACGTCTCACTGCCGACGCAAAGAATGGGTAAGGAAGCTGAGGAACAACCAAAAAGACTTTAGCTTTTATTCTTAATTTTCATCATAGTTATAATAATACGTTTTATTTTTTATATTTTTTATTTTATTTTATTTATATATATATATATATATATATATATATATATATATATATATATATATATAAAAACCAAAAATGTATATAAATATTTATATATAATTATTATATATTATATATATTATATTTATATATATATAAATAAATGTATATGTATAAACAGTAAAAATGTTGTAGATTCAGTGTGTTAATCGGATCTGTATTGATGATATTAATGATGATGTCATCATAGTTAAAGAACTGAAACCTCCCACTTATCATGTATAATAGGGAGGATAATATCTTTTTTTTTTTTTGTACTTAACAGAATAAATGTACCATTGCGTTTCCAAATGACTGAGCCCCGTTAGTGTCCTGCTAATTATTAAGGATTTAGGGAGCGGGACTTGAACCCCAAACACACTGTGAGGAATCAATCCGGCGGTGGAGCCTGACAGCTCCTCTCTGTTCCTCTCAATGTAATTTCATGGCTGAAAGGCACGACACCGCCAGTGAAATGGCCTTTCACCAACTCTCCAAAATGTTCCTTTTCTAGTGGGTTGG
This sequence comes from Eutrigla gurnardus, assembly GCF_963514095.1. Taxonomy (NCBI): domain Eukaryota; kingdom Metazoa; phylum Chordata; class Actinopteri; order Perciformes; family Triglidae; genus Eutrigla; species Eutrigla gurnardus. The sequence goes on from NC_139927.1 coordinate 3,134,681, forward strand.
AAACAATGAAGCCTCGGCCCCGAGGGTGGCTGGTGTCGGCTTTGAATGCACCGAGTGTTTTTCTCCTGGAGGATGAGTTTGTTCCTGGAGAACATGTTAGAGAACCACAATCTCCTCTCAGCACAGACCATCAATACACACTGTTTCTGTAGGACTCATCATCTGGTTTACATCACACACACACTCAGAATCACACACACACTCACAATCACACACTCACACACATTTACTCACAATCACACACACAGGCACGCACACACTCAGAATCTCACACACACTCAAAATCACACACACACACACTCAAAATCACACACACAGGCACGCACACACTCAGAATCACACACACACACACTCAGAATCACACACTCACACACATTTACTCACAATCACACACACAGGCACGCACACACTCAGAATCACACACACACTCAAAATCACACACACACACTCACATACATACACACACACACACACACATTTACTCACAATCACACACACAGGCACGCAGACACACACAATCACACACACACACACACTCACATACACACACACACACACACACATTTACTCACGCACACACACACACACACACAGGCACGCAGACACACACAGGCACGCACACACACACACTCACACAGGCGCACACACACACACTCACAGGCGCACGCACACACACACACACAGGCACGCACACACTCACAATCACACACAGGCACGCACACACACAATCACACACACTCACACTCACACATACATACACACACACAAACTCGCCTGGAGTCTCTGTTTCCTCTCTCTCTCTCTCTCTCTCTCTCTCTCTCTCTCCCCCTCCCCTCCCTCTGTACCCCCCCCCCCCCCTCTCTCTGTACCCCCCCCCCCCCCCCCTCTCTCTCTCTCTCTCTCTGTGAAATAGAAATCAATACTCGAGTGTCCACTCCATTGACTCCAGCATGGAGCCGGTCAGGGAAGGTAATAGGATTGTGACATACTCACCACCGTTTTGTCATTTTCATTGAGATGGTGATTAATCTCTTTCTCTCTCTCACACACACACACACACACACACACACACACACACACAGTAGTGTAGTACAGCAGGTTCCTGACGAGGTTAATCCGATAACGATGAAGAACGGTGAACATGTGTCGAGGTCGTGTGTCTGAAGATGAACTGATATATCTGGAATGTTTCTGCTTTGATTTATCAAAGGTACACTTATTTATTCTTAAAGCGATCCTCGTGTCGTCATGATGTCAACAAATGAATCAAACAGGTCCTTCTTGTCCAGCTTTACCATGTTGTTTGTTTTGTCCTTGTGAGTCAGCTGACCGTTTATGCCCGGCTTTAAAATATGCCTTGTGTTATTATATCTAGATATGATTTAACCTGATTACATTCAGACCTGGTGTCGATGCACATTAATACCATCATCATGATGAGGATGATGATGATGTCGCTTCCATGTTATTATGCAGCCCCTTAGCGGGGTAATTACTTTTAATTTAACACTAAAACAGGCGATCTAAGACTCTCCGGCTGCATTAATCTCGTATTCTCTTTGGCTTAACGACTTCTTGTCTGCGTGGAAGAAGGGTCATAGATGTTGACCTCCCATCTTTTACTTTGGGCTTGGTGGCCTGTGTGGACGACTGAAGGAGCCGTTAACGACTGTAGAAATGGGAATATGAGGAAAGTGAACCAATGCTTTCATTTGTCTCAACAGAAAACTGTGTACGGGGCCAACGTCGTCATCTTCGAGGGCATCCTGGCGTTCGCCAATAAGGAGCTGCTGAAGGTAAGAAACACGTATTTTTAACCCCTGAAGTGTTTCTACCCTAATAATTCAAACCCAGTCATTCTGAACCCAAGCGTTTCCTCCATGGTAGACCTGATTAATGGATCTGTCGGGAGCGACCAGCAGGTTGATGGACGTTAAACTGAATCTGATTTATCAGTGAAGACATATTTCATATGTACATGTTATTAAATAATCAGTCAGTGTTCCAGTCTGAATCAGCTGACATTGTATTTTTAATTTAATTACTATTTAATGGTATTGTAAAGTGAAATTACTATTTGATGCTTGGACTTGATGGAGTGTGTACTGTAGTAGTAGTGTAGTGTGTACTGTAGTAGTAGTGTAGTGTGTACTGTCGCAAATGTTCACACTCGTGGTTGTGTTTGGTGAAGTAGGAGTGTCAAGATGTCCATTCAAAATGTATCTAAATCAGCGTTCGATTTTGACCTTCAACGTCCAAAGTAGGATCAGCGATTCTTCATTTCTTTATGTATTTATTTATTTATATATACATATGTATTTATATATATATATATATATATATATATATATATACACACATATATAAATATATATATATATATATATATATATATATATATATATATATATATATATATATATATATATATATATATATATATACACATATATATATATATATATATATATATATATATACATACACATATACACATATATATATATATATGTATGTATATATATATATACATATACACATATTGAGTGTGTGTGGTTGTGTGTGTGTGTGTGTGTGTGGTTGAGTGTGTGTGTGGTTAAGTGTGTGTGTGTGGTTGTGTGTGGTTGCGTGTGTGGTTGAGTGTGTGTGTGTGTGTGTGGTTGAGTGTGTGTGTGTGTGTGTGTGTGTGTGTGTGTGTGTGTGTGTGTGTGTGTGTGTGTGTGTGTGTGTGTGTGTGTGTGTGTGTGTGTGTGTGTGTGTGTGTGTGTGTGTGTGTGTGTGTGGTTAAGTGTGTGTGTGTGGTTGTGTGTGGTTGCGTGTGTGGTTGAGTGTGTGTGTGTGTGTGTGTGTGTGTGTGTGTGTGTGTGTGTGTGTGTGTGTGTGTGTGTGGTTGTCTGGTCCATGGTGATAAGGACTCTCCCCCTGAGATCAGCTGTGTAGTTGATTATCCTCTGATCCGGTTCAAACAGCCGGTTTCCACGGTGATTAATTGTCTTCTGTGTCCGTTGTAATTAAAGTGAAGCTGTGAAACCTGAGAGATGCTGCGTAGGCACACACACACACACACAACCACACACACACACACACACACACACACACACAAGGTGGCGTACTGCTTAAACCCCCCATGATTACAAACACCAATATTGAGCCTACCCGCAGTGCGTATACCCATCGGCATTCTGGGAAATTGTAATTTCCACATATTTTCACATAGAAATGCAGATATAGAAGATGAAGCTCATATTAATCAGAGACTTCTCTCCCTTACTGCCAGCTGCTGGACATGAAGGTGTTCGTGGACACGGATTCTGACATCCGCCTGATACGGAGGCTGAAGAGGGACATTTCACATCGGGGGCGGGACATCGGCGGCATCATCAAACAGTACAACAAGTTTGTGAAGCCGGCGTTCGAGCAGTACATCGAACCCACGGTGCAGTCGGCCGACATCGTGGTGCCCAGAGGTCAGTGGAGATCTGGTTCATCCAATAGAGATGAAGGTGGGGTCACGATCCAGGCTCGTCTTCTTCCTGTTAGCTTTGAAGACCGTTTCACAAGTTAGTGAACAACCGAACCGACATTTACAAAAACGACATCGTGTCAAAGGATGATGCTTAGTTTTATACTCAGGTCCCAATAAGCCCAAACAGCAAAGAGAAATTAAATGCAGACCAAAAAAGAGCTCCGGTCTTAGGAGGTTAATCCTGTTGTTTCCTCCTAAACAATGAGCAACAAGTTGCCTCCTAAGTTTCCATATTTCCATATCCGTGTTCAGTTGGAATGATTGTGAATTCTCATCTCCAACTTGTTTACAGGCGGAGAAAACTTCGTAGCTCTGGACTTGATCGTCCAACACGTTCACAGTCAGCTGGAGAAGGTAGTGTTCCCTTTTTGTCTGTTTGTCGTTCCATGAAGAAAGACTTAGCCGACTCAGCAGAACATCGGGGGTTTATCTGGCGTGTTTTCTTCTTCTTGTGCTGATAAGAGAATCACAATTTACTGTGTTGCTTTAGGTTGCTCAGCCTGTTGGCCTCAATTTAAATCTTGAGGGATCATTTACAACACGTAAACACACGCACACACACACACACACACACACACACACACACACACACCAAAAGAAAACGAATCAAGGGAAAACTAACAACCTGCAGGACTTCCAGCGTTAGCCAGAAGGGATTTGTTTCAGGGTTCTGAGTGGCGTTTAAAGCACATTTTGATGATTAAAACCACTAAAGCCAAGAGATTTCCTTTCCCAATGAGTGAACGATGGATTTCTGTAACGTCAGCCTCAGCTGTACGTCGTTCTGTGCTCTTCAGTAAATGACGGCATGCTAACGTGCTAACAGCCGTTAGCATGATCATTGAATGACAATATGGTTAATTAATTAATTAATCGATCTCCCCGGCCTCCATTCATATTTTAAGGGGATGTCATCAATACTAGATTTTGTCAAACATTTCTTTGGATGTAAATGTTTGTGTGTGTTTATGTTCTGCAGGTGTTCTTACCTCGTGTTTTTGTGTTTTTGTTTCTTCTGTTTGTGCACGACTCCTCTGGCTGAATGCTGTGTAACCATTCCAGCGTGAAATCACTGTGAGGTATGACTGTTGCTTGATTTTTAATTATTACCACATCTCTTATTCATTTGTTTCCCTTCCTGCTTTCAGACAAACTGTCTTTGTTTTTTTGACCGATGAACGAACAAATCGATCCCTCTGGTTAAACTCTGAGTGATCTGGCAGCGATTGATCATCTCTGAACTTAAAATCTATCATTCAACATGTTTCTGCAGTCGTCCTAACGTTCGTAGCTCCGAACTTTTCTTAAAAAAATCTCCTCGTTTAAGGAATGCACATTAAATATTGTGTAATACTGCCCTCTACTGGGCACACGAGCACATCAACGCCTGAATAGAAGCTGATCTTTCTGTGTGAAATGCTTAGAAAGAACAGAAACTTAAATAAGACAGACCTGATCCTCCTGAAGGAGTTCAGAGTTGCTCAGCAGTGATGTGGTGGATCCTTTACTGCTCTAATACTCTTCTTTCTCCTTCTTTTCTTCTCTTTTTGTGTATATTTCCTCCCTGTATTCTTCTCTGTCTCTCTCTTCTCCCGCCAACTTTCCATCTCTTCATCTCATCCAATGAATTTCTCTTCAGAGGAAGCTCCGCTGGGATATGTGAGGCTCGCCGTGTGCATCCTCTTAATGCTGTTTTCATAGTTGTGATGCGCTCAATGAGCTCAAATCAACTGCATATTAAACCACCGACTGAATGCTTTGTAGAGAAGCCAACATGCTTGCTTTGATGCGTTTCATGACGAGTTCTCCAGGAAAGCCTTACATTTAATGGGACTTGAAGCAGAAGCATGCTTTATTTCTTGCAGTGTAGGGATGCAGCATGCAGCAAACACATTTCAGCTGCAGGAATAGATTCTTCAGCTTTCATCATCTCCGTAACGCTGCTCAGCATGTGTTCAAAGTGTATTTTTTACATTTCTTTATTGGAAAAACACATTCAAATGATGGAGGTGATGTTTTGTTGCAGGGATCTGTTCCAAACAAAAGTCTGTAGAGTATGATGTGTCGGCCCGGACATCTCTGCAGCACAACGACGTGTCAATGAGATTAGATTAAATTTATGAACACATCGGATTCTTTCATTTAGTTTCCTTATGGATCGCTGCTGCACGTCACTCACACACATCCATGTTTGATTCCCAGATCGGCTCTGGCCTCGGCCCACCAGGGTCAGCCGTTACCCACAACCCTCAGCGTGATGGAGCGCACGCCACAGGTCCGCGGCATGCACACCATCATCAGGTCAGATCACACACTCCTCACACACAGGCATCTCGCCATGTCGTCTTCAAACAGCTGTGAAGTCGGAGAGGAAAGTGATTTTGTGTGGTTGAGAGGCGGACGTGGAAGCGGAGGGTTGACATGGAATGAGGTGGAGACATCCTGACCTTCACCCTCTACGCTCTTCTTACCAATAATCTGCTTGAATCATCTGTGTTTGTGCAGGAACAAGGAGACGAACAGAGACGAGTTTATCTTCTACTCCAAGAGATTAATGAGGCTTCTGATCGAGCACGCCCTCTCCTTCCTGCCTCTCAAGGTCAGTGTTTGGTGTCTGTGTGGAGATGACATGATATGTGCGGCAAATATTGTGTTTTTAAAGGAGCAGGCGAAGTCTGTAACTTCTTTGTTTCCTCTCCAGCCAGTATCCGTGGAAACGCCTCAGGGTGGCACCTACACCGGCAAGAGGCTGAGCGGTAAACGAGTAAGAGTCTGCTTTTCTGCTGCTTCTGTAGAGCTACGACGGCTAACGGCGCCCCCAACACTGAGAAATGTGTGTTTGTCCGGTAGATCACGGGCGTCTCCATCCTGAGAGCCGGGGAGACGATGGAGCAGGCTCTGATGGCCGTCTGCAAAGACATCAGACTGGGAAAGATCCTGATCCAGACCAACCACGACACCGGAGAACCCGAGGTCGGTGACTCTGCTGTCATTTGTCACATGTCACATGTCTGCAGGTTTGTAACGCTGCGTCTCATCTGCTTCCTCCAGCTCCACTACCTGCGTCTGCCCAAAGACATCAGCGAGGACTACGTGATCCTGATGGACAGCACCGTGTCCACCGGAGCTGCTGCCCTCATGGCCGTCAGGGTGCTGCTGGTCGGTCTGCTAAAAACGACGCTTATCCATGTTCATGTCGAGAGAGGGCGGCGATATTCAGAGGAAAAACGTGCACATTTTAGAGGAAAAACGTGCACATTTTAGAGGAAAAACTTGCACATTTTAGAGGGAAAACGTGCACATTTTAGAGGAAAATTGTGCAAATTTATGAGATTAGAAAGTCGCAAATTTAAGAGACAAAGTCGCAAATTTATGTGAAAAAAATGCAAATTTACGAGATTAAGTAGCGAATTTGTGAGACAAAGTAACACATTTGCTTAAAAAAAGTAGCAAATTTACAAGAAAAACATCTAGCAAATTTATGAGACAAAGTCGCAAATTTACGCGAAAAAAATGCAAATTTACGAGATTATTAAGTAGCGAATTTGTGAGACACAGTAACACATTTATTAGAAAAAAGTAGCAAATTTACGATAATTTACATTGTATAGCATGATATCGGCTATATGTAGGTAAAGAACGGTGAATAATGAAGCGGGTCGGTCTTTGATATGGATCCTGTCTCCGCCTCTGAAGGACCACGACGTGGCCGAGGACAAGATCTTCCTGCTGTCGCTGCTGATGGCGGAGATGGGGGTCCACTCGGTGGCCTACGCCTTCCCTAAAGTCCGCATCATCACCACCGCTGTGGACAAGGAGGTCAACGACCAGTTCCACATCATACCGGGCATCGGTGAGCCAGATATACAAATATATACAAATATACTTCTTCTGTGGTGTTTTTGACAGGAAGTGTGTAAAAGAAAAATACCAAAAACGTTATTGTAAATCAGCTGCTCTAGATCTAAGGATCTCTACTTTGTTATCACGATATTAATATAATATTGACGTATCGCTCTCATCCCGACTTGATAACAATAATAACTAATAAAGTTGTTTGAATTGAATGAAATTAACTTCTTCTGCAGGTAATTTTGGAGACCGGTACTTCGGCACCGACGCTCCGTCTGACTGGTGTGAAAGTGACGAGGGGATGGACTTCTGAAGGAAACGACGATGAAGAGGCTCGCCTTCATCACCTCCAGGCTTCGACCTGCTCCATCTACGGCCAGACGGGGGCGCTGTAACAAACGGCAGAGCTGATGGAGGTTTAGGTCGGTGGAGATTTCTCTCATTGGTGCCAGACAGGATTCAGTCCAGACCCCGGTCCAGTCTCCGGACCGTTTAACGGGGTCACGACCCCTTTTCACCCAGATGGAATTATTCCACCGTGATCTTAATAAAAGAGAAGCTTCGGGTTTGTTTCACACATGTCCGCCGGTTTTTACTGGAAGAGTTTCTTCCAGTATTTTTGCACAGTGAGTCTCTTTGCTTTCAGATGTTTAAATAAATGTAAATAAATCCTCGTTAGACGTTTGCTGCTCGGCTTATGCTCTGTTTTAATCCCAGCGTCTGACAGCAGACAGCATGTGCTTCATAGAGTGACCATAAAGACGCAAGCAGGGAAACGACGTCTCCATGACAACGTCTCCAAAGTGAGAGATGTAGTCCATCATGTTGACTTAGTGGTGAACTGTGATTCTAGCTGGAAGCCTTCTGTCAGATTATTAGTGTTTTCAGCGATCTGTACTGTAAAACGGCGTCTCAGGCAACTTTCACTGAAGGGAACGACAGGATTTATACTTGAACAAGAAATCTGACTGAGATGAAGGAATGCCTTCAAATATTGTTGTTGTATTTGTCTTCATCGCTTAGTGTTTTTTATTCTCATTTGTTACCATGACAAACACTTTGTCCTTTTCAAGTTAAACACAAAAGTCAAAAACAGTATTTCTGGATGTTATACAGAGACTCGTTGAGGTGACTTTGCTTTGCAGCTACTTTTTTTTAAAACATCATTATTTATTTGTTCATATTGTTTGCAGAAATTCTACTCCTTCATTTGTCGCAGCTGTCTAATATTTAATAAGCAATATATTGTTGTTTGTAATGTTTCTTATACTGAGGTTCTGCAGACAACACTCGTCGTTTAACACCAGGTTAAAACTAAAAAAAGCCGAAAACTTTTGGATTGTTTGCCAAATTCCGAAAAATCTGAGGAATCAAACGATGATGAAAGTGTAGTTTTTAACCAGTTAAGATGCAAGAAAACCAGTGTTTGTAGACCAGAAAACCCCACAAAAAGCTGCTGCTGTTAAAGTTGAGTTTGAGTATTTAGCTTCATATAAATATATAATATGAGACGACTGAACTGATCCAACTCTATTTCATGTGTTTATAACTTTAATGTTGATGCTAATTTGAATGATTTTTTATAAATCTATAATAATTTGAGTTGACTTATATTTTGTAATGATTTTAATTTGTAAAACAACTAGTAACTAATGTTATCAAACAAATAAAAGTAATATTAGCTTCCAAAATGTTTTAGAGTAGAAGTATAAAATACTCTGTTATCAGTGCCGTCCGCCTGTAACACTAATGTGCATTAATTCTGTTTATGTTTATGTCCAGATGAAATCGACAGCACTTTTCAACTTTAATTACTTGAAAGAAGGTTGTCCGTCATTTTGATGTGAACTGCATGACACAACCGTTACATGTTAATGTGGAAGCTGGTTACCTCACATTAAGGGATTCACATGGGAACGCTTTGCTAAAGAATGTACAGACTGATGTTTTTATTTGTCCCAGCATGCAAAGCTGTGACTGTCACGAAGTCGGGTCGACCACCAGTGATGTCACCAGGTGCACCCGCGTTTGGCAAAGTGTACATAGTCTTTGTTAGAATAATCTGTTTTGTTAATATTTCTTCACCTGTACAGAATAAAAAAATCAACTTGAACTAACTTGTGTTTATGGTTTTTATTATTATTGTAGAGGTATACCACAATCAAAACGCCATAAAACAGTGTATCCAAGAAAGTCCAGTAAAGTGGCAAAAAGTCATTCTATACTAAAACTATATTTCCCTGGCTTTTTTTTTTTTTTTTTTTGTACAACAAATATATACAAATAAATTATTTTTGACATGCAATACTATGCACAACTTTTATAACTTTTTTTAGACATGACTTTCTTTTTACTTTTTTCAACAAAAATATACTATGACTTTTTTGGGACCTTTCAATATAGCATTTAAAAAAAGTCAGTTTATTTTTGTTTAAAAAAGGCATAGTATGTTGAAAAAAGTAAAAAAAAAATCATAGTATAGTATGGCGAAAAAAATCATAAGTCAGTATAGGATGCCGAAAAAGGTAGAAAGAAGAAAAAATAAGGTCATAGTATTTTTGTCGTAAAAAGTAAAAAAAAGTCAGTATATATATTTGTCGTAAAAAGTAAAAAAAAAAAAATCAATACATTTTTGTTGTAAAAAGTAAAAAAAAAAAAAAATCAGTATATTTTTGTAGAAAGAAAAAAGTAAAAGTAAGTAAAAAAAAAAAGAAAAAGTCAGTATATTTTTGTCGTAAAAACTAAAAAAAAAGAGAAAAAGTCAGTATATTTGTCGTAAAAACAAAAAAAGAGAAAAAGTCAGTATATTTGTCGTAAAATAAAAAAAAAGAAGAGAAAAAGTCGGTATATTTTTGTCGTAAAAACAAAAAAGAGAGAGAAAAAGTCGGTATATTTGTGTCGTAAAAACCAAAAAAAAAGAGAAAAAGTCGGTATATTTTTGTCGTAAAAACAAAAAAAAAGAGTCAGTATATTTTTGTCGTAAAAACTAAAAAAAAGGAGAAAAAGTCGGTATATTTTTGTCGTAAGAACAAAAAAAAAAAGAGAAAAAGTCAGTATATTTTTGTTGTAAAAACAAAAAAAAAGAGAAAAAGTCAGTATATTTTTGTCGGGAAAAGTAAAAACAAAAAGTCTGAGAATGTTTTTTTCTTACTGGCATGGTTCGGTGCTCTGTGAGCTGCTTCTGGTCGGGTTCTCCAGCTGATAGACCAGCATCTTCTGGAGGACAGAAGAAACACATTACATTCACACAAACAGAATGAATCTCTTCACGTGAATGTTGTAGTTTTTCAGGCCTCCTCACCTCGATGTCCTCGTCTCCGTTGTACGCCTCAAAGAAGTCGTGGAGTTGTACGTATTCAAAGAGGAAGTCGTGAACAGATTCAGAATGATCTTTTTTTTATACAAAATATGTTTTCTGGCAAAATCATACAGAGTGCATGTGTGTAAACTAACGTGTTAGCGACAGTGACGACATCAAACATACAGCAGACGGTAACACATCTCCTTAACGGACGCTTAAAACCTCGTTAATATTCACTGAAGGAAGTCAAAACGTTACATTTGAAAACTTTAAATTCAATTATTTGTTCAACATGTTTAGCCAGGATGAGCAAACACAATCTATTTTTTAATTAAAATGCCTAAGAAATTATTAATTTCTTGCTTTATCAAATGTAATCAATTTAAAAAATATATAATATTTAAACACAGTAGAAGTATTTACAGCTATTCTATAGGCAGTAATCATACCATGTAGCAAAATCAACTATTAATACAGATAAAAAAAGAAATAAAACCTTCAGGGTTTATATCCAGTGTCAGCTACATTCTCATAAATAAGCAGTAGGTCGTTCCTCTAACGTCACAGGTTTGATCCCGGCATGCTTATCATCCTGTGATCCCCTCAAACAACGGCATGTTAGATCTTCACACGTTTACATTTATATCTACAACACACACTGAAGGAGAGCTGCCCTCATTTCTAAACAACTATGTACACATCCCAACATACCGGCACAGGGTTACCATGACAACGGGCTGATTTTTAGCTTTTCAGCTGCTGAGTTCAGTCATCCACTCCGTGTGGTAGTTCAGGATCGTGTTTGGTGGATCCGGGTCGTATAAAACCCGTCAGCAGTCGTCCCGGCGGTCCGTCCTCAGCATGCGCAGCTCGTCCTCCAGGTACGTGATCCGCTCCATCAGGGCGGCCCGGTCCGCCTGCGCCCTCTGGTCGGCCTGCCAGCGAGCCTCCTGCACCTTCCTCTCGTACCAGCGCTCCATCTGCGTGGACACCGCCTCGAAGAAGTGCTGGGTCACCTCCAGGGCGTGCATGTTGTCCCTCTCCTGAGCAAAAGAGGGCTCCCCGGGCGGGTCTCCAAAGACCTCCAGAGTCCTGACTCCTGACGCGGGCCCTCTGGACTTAGTCCTGCTGCTCTGGGAATGCCTCTTGTGTTGTTTCCCCCGGTCCCGCCCTCGCCCCCCGCCGCCGGAGCGGCGCTCCGTGGCTGGAGATAGGCTGCTGGCTCTGCAAGTCCCGCCCCCCCTGGCCCCGTACTCCACCGCGTCCTGCGGGTCCGGGTCCTGGTTCTTCATCCTCTGGGGGTCGGGACGCTCCTTGGGTCGAACCACGGCGACGGGTGACAGCGGACTCTTGGCTTCGGCAGCGTGAGCCTTCTCACCATCTGAAATGTGGAGGAGATTCAGAGTCAGTCTTCAGGCTGAGCATCAAACCATCATGGACAGGACCACCAGAGGCAGACGGAGGGGGGAGTGTCTGAAGGAAGACCTACTAAAGCATAAAGCATTGGTTTGATCCACAGGGACCCTCCTGGAAGCTTTCTGGTCTTTGAGTTCAGAAAGTGTAGCTTGTTATCTGAGAGGTTTTCAATGTCCTCGGTGAGAGGAAGTATGTGTATCTATCTATCTATGTGTGTGTGTGTGTGTGTGTGTGTGTGTGTGTGTGTGTGTGTGATCAGGTGAGATGTTTGTTACCTGGTGAACTCTCCACGTGAACAACAAAGTAAGTGTTGGCCGATCCTCCCTCCGTCAGGCCGGCGTCCAGGAGGACGGGGCCGTCATGGAGCTCCAGGCTCCGGGATGCTCCTCCTGCTCCTCCTCCTCCTCCTGCTCCTCCTCCTCCCTGGCCGTCGGCAGCGTCCAGGCCCTCGGCGGAGGAGGAGCGGTGCAGCAGCAGCTTGGAGTCTCCGGTGAAGCGGAGGTCCATGTTCTGCAGCTTGGACAGACACCAGCTCTTCAGCTCGCTGACCAGCGACGCCTGCTTGAAGGCAGATGGACATGTTCTCTTTTATTGTAATTTAATAAATAATCACGTAGCGTTACTTTACTTCTGAATGTTACCGTGGAGAGACAGACGATGATGTCGCTCTACTGTACGAACTGTAAAAGTGTGTGTGTGTGTGAGTGTGTGTAATAGATCTCCACACTAACGTTAAAATAAATAATACAAAAACAGTTATATATATTAGAAGGATATATATCTGCAATAACTAAAATAAATATGAAACATTTGATATCCGCGTGATGAATGAAGATGAAGGAAAAGTCAACGTCGCAGTAACACACGGGCCTCCTGATTGGTTGATGGGTTGCTAGGGTTACCTGTCTCTTCTCGGCCTCCAGCCTCTCCTGCACGGCTCGCTGCTCGATCCTCTGCAGACACTCGGCCTTCTCGGCCGCCACGCGCTCCAGCGTCATCCTGTCGAGGGCTCGGATCTGACGACCGACACGGCTTCATTAAGACCTGTCTCACCTCCCGTCTTCCTCTCTGTGTTTAACGACGGACCAGCTTCTGTTGTTGTTCTGATCGCGGTGTGTGTTACGCTCCACTAACACACACATTACTTCATCGTGGACGAAATTTTGAGATTTACGTTTTAATCTGTCTACCTAAAGTTCAGAAGTGAATTTCACACTTGACACCATGACAAGCAGCTTCTTTGTCTTCTTATTATGGTATGAGACTAGATATCTAGATATATCGGATTTCATAATAAAACGATACAGTGCGAGCTGTTCTATTCATTTCCTTGACCCATTATATCCATATTAATGCTGATTATTCAGCCATAATATCATAAATACCGGAGGGTGACCGAGCGAAGGTGTTACCTGGTGTTTGTTCTTGCGGTCAAGCTGGCCCATCTTGCTGTTCATCAGGTCTTGGACGGTGTGGATCTCCGTCTTCATCTCCTCCTTGGTGGCCTCCAGCTGGTTCTCCAGTTTACTGATGAGCGGCTCGCAGCGGCAGCCGTTCAGAGGAGCCTGCGACGACATCGCGGGAGAGCTGGTTAGGTCGCGGACGGACACGGAGAAGCACACGGAGGCCATGGACGGACACGGAGAAGCACACGAAGGCCATGGACGGACACAGAGAAGCACATGGAGGCCATGGACGGACAGGGAGAAGCACACGGAGGCCATGGACGGACACGGAGAAGCACACGGAGGCCATGGACGGACA